>NC_136268.1:89970306-90273057 GCF_964187855.1 Myxine glutinosa
TTGTTCATAGTACGTATTCTATTCCGTGATAATAATTTGCCAACGGGTGAAGGTTAGTTCACGGCATTTTGTGATAATAACTTACCACAATTGGAAAACATATCTGCTGGTGTTCAGAAGGTGTAACAATGGTGTTAAATTGTTAACAGCTCAACACAGAGGGAATGCAAACCAGAACAAGTCCAGATGATGTCTATCTGTGGTTTGAACAATGCACCGTGGGGAAAACTCTAACAATCATGTTGAGTTCCTCGACAGACATGGACATGTTTCTTGGAAATCGATTCACGCGGACATAGATATCATTTTAACGCGCTCAAGCTTTACGTTCCATCATTCATTTGATGAAGGCCAATAACCTGGTGTTGGGCTAGCGGCTAGGGTCCCAGCTTAGGATCCTAGGATCCTGGGTTCGAATCCCGGTCGATCGCTGAATTAATGCCAGGGGGGTTGACTCAGCCTGTCATCCTTCCGAGGTCGGCTAATTGAGTACCAGTTCACTGGTAATTCCCTGTTTGTCGTAAAAGGCGACAAAAAGGGTTGGCGGCAGGAAGGGCATCCGGCCGTAAAACATTGCTTCAAAAAGGGGACCCAAAAAAACAACAACAACCACGGTTCCCGAAAAAGGCCAACCCCCACTTGCGGGGAAAAATGGCCTCTAAAGGTGTTTTTAAATTTTTTTTATTCATTTGAAATTATGTAACGAAGGGACAATCGTGATGAGACATGCTTTGGCAGCATGAATTTTATCATACGTTTCATTTGACTATTTTGATGCCAACGGTCGATGCCAATCCGTCGTGGCTATTTGCAATATGGAGGATGGCTGTGGATGGGTGTTATAATTAAGAAGGGATTATATGCACTGGTTTCATGGCAGCCGAGTGAATTGTTGATACGGTGTGAAACGCACTTTGTTCAACTTAGCATGAATATTTATTTCTATTTGCACAGCACAATCTTGCAGTATTTGCTTTTAATCAGTCAATGGGCTTCATCATTTGCACATAATGTGTTCCATTGCCCACAAAGGGGCTGTATTGTGGCATTTTGAAAACTCATCAAAAGCTGACATGTAGAATCCATTTAGCATAGAATGACCCACTTGGCAAATGTGTAATGCATTCGGCTCGGTAAGCTTCCCCTAGAGAGTGTCTTGAGATTGATTCTGAAGTCACATGGCAATTTACAAGCAAACTCTGCTATGTAGCAGTTAAAAAGCTCTCTTTCTTATTGGCATTAAACGGTATATGGTTTGCCTGTTGGCATCTAAATTTTATGCATATTCTGTTCTGCTGACGAAGCCCGGAGGCACTAAACGTCTCTCCATCTCTACCTCAATCTCTACGTCGTTCTCTATTCGAAAAAGGAAGCTTTCAAATGCTAGCTTGAACAATAAAGGCTTGGGATCCTAGGATCCTGGGTTCAAATCCCGGTCGATCGCCGAATTAACGTCAAGGGGGTTGACTCAGCCTGTTCGTCCTTCCGAGGTTGGCAAATTGAGTACCAGTTCACTGGTAATTCCCTGTGTGTCGCAAGAGGTGACTAACAGGGTTGGCGGCAGGAAGGGCATCCGGCCATAAAATATCCCCTCAAAAAGGGGACCACGGTGCCCGACAAAGGCCAACCCTCGCTCTGTGGGGGAAAATGGCCTCTAAAGGTGGTTCATAATAAATTGTAGTGTGGATTTGCTAAATAATATCGATATGTATTAACATGAGGAATTATACAATTGTTATTCTGATTATTGTTGCATTTGTATACATTAAACGTAGTTATTATTCCACTTTACCTGCTTTCTCTACTAATAGTAACCTCACCCCATAATTTTCTAATAGTCCTGTCCAGTCAAACATCAGGGGAAAACGTGTTTTGATAGATTCATCACGTGACATTGTTTTCTTTCCTCGAGATGGAACATTCCCTTGACGCTGTGTTTATCACCACTCACAAGGTGATATGTTTTGTCGGCAAAGTGAGACCCACCCTCGGTCTCATCTTGAAAGATTATAAAACACCATCGCTCTCTCGTTATATTTCCTCTCATGATTTTGGGGGCACCATGAATGGGTTGCATGACTCTCACGCCACCTCTGTACGGGGTCCTCTGAGTTTTGGGGCCCTGGGCATGTGCCCTGCATTCCCATGCGTTAATCCGCCATTGGCATAACCTGTAACAACTGGGTAAGAATTAATGTATGAAAAAGGCAAGGGATAAAGGCAAGAGGAGAGATGGTAGAAAATTGAGGTTGCTAATCTGTTTGCAATGAGAAAGTATTGGGCCCAATCCGTCTGCTTCTTTGTGGGAGATTCTGTGATATTGAGAGCTTTGGGTTTCACAGTAACCAAGAGAGACAGGTATGAAACAGAGGCACCTGGGCATGGTAGAACAGTACTGCATTGCAAGCTGTGAGGGGTGAGGAGTTCAGGTTTATCAAAGAATGACTGCATAACAGAAGATTCACTGTCTGCTGCTGGCTTTGGAGGCCACCCTTAAAGTATGGTCTGCCCTTGATAGTTTACAACTGATGGTGAGGCCCAGAAGTTTCAAAGACTGAACTGGTTGTTTGTGTTAATGGATAGGTGGGTTCATTTGGCAATCGTTCTCGAGAGACGAGGTGAGGATTTGAGACCTGCTTTCATATCCAATGGTTATACCAGCATTTCATCTTTACCATTAATTATTGTAAGGGGTATGCAGTCGGACCCCGCTATTCACAGGGGATACGTTCCTGGAAAATCTACGAAAAGCGAAACCCGCGAAGAGGGGGGGCATTGTTTCAATGGAAAAAGGAGGGATAGGTTCCTGAGTCACGAAAATCCAGGAATGGAGAGGACCAAATCGCGAACGGCGAGGCAAAATCCACGAATGGTGATGCAAATCCATAGAATGTCGACGATATAATCCGCGAAGGTCGATGAACGTCCCGGAAATGGTGAGACAAAACCCGTGAATGTCAATGAAAATCCGCGAATGTATGCTGTGCCATTGTTTCAATGGGGAAAAGGGAGACAGCTAATTGCACTAATAGATACTGTGGAGTGTTTTCATTCTGTACAGTAACTCGCAGGGATGATGTGTTATGCAGCTGGTGGGATATCCCGTGAAGCAATGTTTACCTGTGAACGGTGGAATGTCACGTGAAGCTGTTCACAGTGTTAATGGCAGGATATACCGTGAAACATTGTCTACCTGTGAACGGTGGACATGTGAAGCTGTTCACAGTGGGAACAGAACAGTGGGATATCCCGTGAAACATTGTTTACCTGTGAACAGTGGAATATCACGTGAAGCTGTTCACAGTTTGAATGACGGGATATCCCGTGAAAGCCGTGAAAACGCGAAACACACGGCAGCAAACGCAGGAGCAAGTCGTGCTCCCGCCTGGTGAATTGATTTTTGTGCTCCTGAAAAACCACGAATTCGCGGAACAAAGCCGCGAATAGAAAAAAACCCTGCAAATTCGCGGGACACTTTTCCGCAAATAGAGAAACGTCACATTTTATCACCCGCGAATACGCAGAACCCGCGAATAGCGGAACCGCGAATAGCGGAACCGTGAATAGGGGAACCGCGAATAGTGGAACCGCGAATAGCGGTGTCCGACTATATGTGTTGCTTTAGAAAAACTGGGTATATATTTAGCTTTCACATGTTTCAATTATGAGTTATGAGCAGACAACCAAGGTTGATTTTTTGTTTGTTTTGTTTTTTTAAACGCTAGGTGACGAGCTCGACGGCTGGTTATGGACAAGTTGCAATGCTGAATTGAACACATCGTGTATTTTATAATTTTTCATAAAAATACGAAGTAGGCTAGTTTAATCTCCGAGTATAATAAATACTATGCTTGCTTGTAAATTGCTTGTGAAGTCTCGTGTCACTCCAATGTTCTTTTGCTCCGGCGAAGGGTTAACACACCCAAAATGTCAGCTTCTGCTTCCTTCCCATGGCGGTTAGCATACCTCAATCAATGGTGTATTGATTCCATCCATACTTGAAGCTGACGTTTAAAAAAAAAATTTTTTTGACGTTTGTTTTTAAAGACCCAAAAGACCACAGAGACCTAAAATACCCCAAATACCCAAAATACCCCAATTACTTTAAATACCCCAAAGACCGAAAAGACCCTGAAGACCCTGAAGACCGAAAAGACCCTGAAGACCGAAAAGACCCCAAAAGACTCAAAAAAATACCTTAAAAGACCCGAAGACACAAAAGATTGAAAAGACCCAGAAGACCGAAGACTCCGAAAACCCAAAAGATTGAAAAGACCCCGAAAACCCAAAAGATCGAAAAGACCCAGAAGACCCAAAAGACCCAAAAGACCCAAAATACCCCGTAGACCCTTAAATACCCCAAAGACCGAAAAGACCCCGAAGACTCAAAATACCCCGAAAACCTGTAAAAGACTCAAAAGATCCTAACAATCCAAAACACTGAAAAGACCCCGAAGACCCTTATAGATCCTGAGGACCCCAAAGACCCTTAAAGACCCCAAATATCCAGATCAAGGACCCAAAATACTCAAATGACTCAAAAGACCTAGAGGAAAAAACCACCGTTTAGAGGCCATTTTTCCCCGCAAAGCGGGGGTTGGCCTTTTCGGGGACCGTGGTTGTTGTTGTTTTTTTGGTCCCCTTTTTGAAGCAATGTTTTACGGCCGGATGCCCTTCCTGCCGCCAACCCTGTTTGTCGCCTTTTAAGACAAACAGGGCTTTACCAGTGAACTGGTCCTCAATTTGCCGACCTCGGAAGGATGACAGGCTGAGTCAACCCCCCTGGCATTAATTCAGCGATCGACCGGGATTCGAACCCAGGATCCTTGGATCCTAAGCTGGCATCCTAGCCGCTAGCCCAACACCAGGGATAAAAGACCTAGAGGACCAAAAGAGAAATTACCAAAAAGAGGCCGATGAACCAGAAGACCCAAAAGACACAAAGGACTTTGAAGACCCAAAGGACCCAAAGGACACAAAAGACCCCATGGACACAAAAGACCTAAAGAACTCTGAAGACCTAAAATAAGAGAAATTATGCCTCTTACATTGGAATTGCAGATGGTGGCTTGCAAACTGAGCCTCAAGTTCGGTGTGCAGAGGCGGTATTTTTTAAATCACAATAAATGCAAGGCACAGGGAAGTGAAATTTGCTGCACGTGATGTGCAATGTGCGCAGAGTAAAACGAGTGTTCCTTTATGTCTGTAGGATGTCTAATAAATAAAGATGATATAAGCACACCTGACACAAGGCTCAGACTTCAGACTTTGGCATGTTCATGCGGCTGTAGCATCAAAAACTGTTCCAACCCGTCATTTTTGATGGGCTTTATATGAGTATCTTAATAACTAACATTACTTTTTTTTTTTATAAACATGACATGCATCATTCATCCTGGCTCTATGATTGACTGCAAGTTATGTTTTGGTCTTCACACAGCAAAATCGATATAGTAAAAAATTTCACCCAGTAAAAATTTTTTTCTGACTCACCAAGCAAAATAATTGTATACAGTCTAACGATTCTAAGGTCTAACGATTTCTTTCTTCAACCATACCCCATTTAGGTGCAACAGTGCTCTATGTCAATGCCACGGATGCCGATGCATCTGTTGAGTACGGACAACCCTCGGTCATCCACCTGCTCGAAGGGTCCAGCCAGTTTCGCATCAACCCTCGCTCAGGTCTGCCTCTCTGGAAGGATGTAATTATAATTACAAAGAGAAATATTTGGAAGGTTCAAGTGAAACAATGCCGAATTTATTATCTCTTATCAGTAAAATGAATCACTTTACACTGTTGAATGAAAACTACACTATCAACCAGTAAATGCAACTTCAGTAAATTTCTCAGTAATTTATATGGATGCCACCACATCCCAGCTTTTGTGAGTTTGAGATTGGCTGTAAAAGGTATGTGATGTGTCACAGATAATTGTACGTTGTCATAAAGGCAAAACAAGGCTGCATTCACACATTTACTGCAAAATTCACAGAAGTTGAACTTTTTGCTTAATTGTGCATTTTATTTTTCATATTAGAATAAAGTACTTCCCAAGTTGTTATTTTGACTCATTATTATGGGATATAGTGATACTCAATTTTTGAAAATGGTGATAGTTTTAACTCATCTTATAATAGAGAAAACGTATAGGGTTATCTATGTATACTTGTGACTCTAACGTCTTCTTCTTCTTCAAATATATAATACCGAAAAACACAGTCTGTCAAGCCGTGAGGCGGTGAGGCGGTGAAGCAGTGTGACTATATCTCTATTAATTATGTACTGTTGGAATGTCGGTTGCATCCTGTCCATAAATTAGGTACGTCTATTAATTAAATACTGTTGGAATATACCTTTTGACCCTTTAGACTGCTTAGACCTGTGAAAACCCTTCAAGTTCCCCAAGACCTAAAGACCACTAAGACCCAAAAATACCCAAAAGATCCAAAAGACCCAGAGGACCCAAAACACCCAAAAGACACAAATACATACTCCAAAGACCATTAAATACCCTTTAGACCCATTAGACCAGCTTGGACCCATGACCATTTAGAGCTTTATGCCACTTGGGCCTTTTAAGATTACAAATAAATTACAAATAAAATATATCACCAATATTACAAACAAATTTGTACAAAAGAAATGTTTGTACGTATTATGATGTATGTAAATCGTTACTACACAGCAAGTCTAATTCAGTCAGTTCATTATCCTCAGTTAAAACAAGCCCGTGCCTCTGTAGCGAGGTGTGGTGAGGTGAGTGTGGCGAGCCGATCCATGCTAGTAATATAAATAACAAAATGTTTTATCAGTCTTGTTTTGCACCAAAACAGCACAGTTGGCCAAAATCAGCAAGGCAGGCTAAAACCCATATTTTTTCTCAAGAAGTTGAACAGCTCTTTTTCAGTCCTCTGACCCTCCCCATCGATTCCAGCCTTCACGGGTTCTTTCAGTAACCCCATCCTGGTTGAACATCCAAAATATAGGCTGACTGCACACCTTAACTCCTTTGTTTTTCGGCTTCTCCCATTTATCGACCCGCCTTCCATAGGCTGTGGTGTCTCACTCTTCCCTCCAGTGCTTCAAGCAGACAGTGCACTGCCACCTCATGTTATTCCCCAGCCTGACTTCTGATCTTTATTACCCCCATTCATCCTTATTAACCCATCTCTCTTACTTGGTGATTTCAGTGTTTCCTCCCCTTTTCTCTATGGTCCATTCCTGTTTGTTTATTTTTTTTCTGGTTGTGCCCCATTGTTTGCCTGCAACCCTCACCATCAATTTAACTTTGCTCTTCTCTGAGTTTCACTCTTATAGAGAAAAATACCTGCCCTTGAGATAATTATTTACCTTATCAATCAACATTGCTGTGTTGGTGTCAAATCCAAATGGAGAAGCTGCTGTGGCAGCACATACCCCAAAGCTTCAATGGTAGTTGGGGAAAGCTTTAATCGGGAGCCCTATAGAGGTGAAATTGGTTCAGCGCACGTGCGGTGACCTCAGTGGTGATTGACCCTAAAGCCTTTGGTTTGCTGTCTCAAATGAAATCAAATATGACTGCATAGTTCGTTTCAACCATAACCGCTGGGGAAACCATTTGTGACGCAAAGGATTTTTAAGCTCTCTGGAAACCTAATCTGCTGAAATGAGCAGCTAATATGTTTGAAGGAAATTGAGATGGACAAGGAAGTTCCACAAATGAAGTCAAAGTGAAGCCGGGAAATGCTCGGAACTCATTCATGTAAGCCTTAGAAAAGAAACAATTATTCACAATCTCACAAGTCCGATTAAAGGAGAACTATTTGCAATGATAACTGGCAAAAGAGTAATGCATTAGATATTTAGATATCACATGCAATGACACTGTTGACTTGATGGAAATGGTAATATTGTGATCCACTGTTGGATTTTCATTTTTGAGATTTTGATTAGTTCTTGCTTTTCATTTTCTTTCTGTACAAAGGTATGAAAATATATGATTGCATTTAACCACTGCTGTATTGTTACTTATCAACTTGCTTATCTGTCCTTGATTGTTTTTTCTTTTTTCTGACTTTGTTCTTTTCTTTTTTTTCCATTAGATAATTTCTTGTAAAGTGCCTTGGGACATCTCCTTGTGAAAGGCAGTTTATAGATAACTAATTATTATGATATTTCGCCACAGGAGAGATATCAAGCACTGGACTGCTAGACAGGGAACTGTCTTCTCAGTATATTCTAATTATCCGTGCCGTGGATGGAGGAGTAGGTTTGAATCAGAAGACGGGCATTGCCACAGTGAGTACCTGTTTGGTAATGTCATCAAACTCACTGACTGACAGACTCACAGTATTTATTGCCTAACTTAATAATATACAATTTAAATTATTTTTAATCTCACACGTATAAATTTGTGATACCTTTTATGTCCACGCATTCCATACTCCTTGATGTCTGTGGAAAGAAAAAACTCATTTCCAAATAAAGACAGGTTACCATCTGATTTCCAGGTGAACATTACCTTGCTGGATGTGAACGACAATGCTCCAGAGTGGAAAGACGAGCCATACATTGTGAATGTGGTTGAAAACACTCCAGGAGGGACCGACATATTCACCGTTGAGTACCCAGACATGCCTAATGCACACTGCACTGCATAATTTAAGCGTGGCATTTGCTGATTCAGCTGTGACAAAACGACACCATTTACAATTCTTTAATTAACATCGGAGAAAATCATTTCCTATTCCAGAAGGTAAACATGCCAATCGAAATTTATCATTTTTTCTTGTCCAGTTTCAGACAATGCATTTCAATTAAATGTAAATTGTAAATAGTTTTTCTTTGAAACAAAAAGACAAACTTGGATGTTCAGCGCAAGGCCATATTGTGATTAGAGTTTTATCAGGGCACAAGCGAGCAAACTATATGATAGAGTCAAATACGTGTGAATTTCCAAGAATATTTTTATTATGAAAAGGTATAGAGGTTATGTAATCATTATCTGATGTAACACGTCTATCTGCTGCCAAAGAAATTGAAAAATAAGCCATGTCTCCAATATTGTGACTGCATTCAGATAAGCCCCTGATGTTGGGCTAGCGGCTAGGGTGCCGGCTTAGGATACCTAGGATCCTGGGTTCGAATCCCGGTCGATCGCTGAATTAACACCAGGGTGGTTGACTCAGCCTGTTCATCCTTCCGAGGTCGGCAAATTGAGTACCAGTTCACTGGTAATTCCCTGTTTGTCGTTAAAGGCGGCAAAAAGGGTTGGCGTCAGGAAGGGCATCCGGCCGTAAAACATTGCTTCAAAAAGGGGACCAAAAAACAACAACAACCACGGTTCTCGAAAAAGGCCAACCCCCGCTTTGCGGGGAAAAATGGCCTCTAAAGGTGGTTATTTTTTTAAATTTTATTCAGATAGTGTTATAATAATATAGTGTAAGTTAAAACATTACTTTCAGATATATTAATGTATACATCCATATTGCTTCCTTTCACTACTGTAACACTGCT
Source organism: Myxine glutinosa (assembly GCF_964187855.1). Taxonomy (NCBI): domain Eukaryota; kingdom Metazoa; phylum Chordata; class Myxini; order Myxiniformes; family Myxinidae; genus Myxine; species Myxine glutinosa. The sequence goes on from NC_136268.1 coordinate 89,979,805, forward strand.
TATCTGAGGTCACAGGTCTGTTTTCGAACATGAATTGAGTTGAATATCTCTCAAATGTCATCATTTTTCAAATATGAACTACTTTTGTGGTTTTAATCCTTTGTAAAATACAATATCATTGTATTGCTGTGCTTTACTTTCCCCAATGTTGCTGCACAGTTTTATAATACTCTAAATGTCATGAGTTAAATGCCTTGCTCAAAGGTTCCTCTATTTATTTTCACATGATATATATTCTTCAGCTTTGTGGTTTTCCAAGATGGTTTCTTCGTGGTGTTTCTTCATAGTTCCTTCGGAAGATTGATACTATTACGTTTGTGGGGTTATGGATACTTTAGACCAGGTAGATTTGTGTAGGTAGCATGCTCCGACTGTTGTGAAGAAGAAGAACCACCACCATGTAATAAGTAGAGGACCTGTTTAGCCGGGATGTCGGATGAAGTTGTATATTTGTCCCTGTCACGAGGAGGCGGGGCAGGTTATTTAGCTCAGGGATTAGGTTAAGTAATTCCCTGTTTGTCGTTCCCAATGTGATTTATCCTTTATCTTTTTTCACTGCACCATCGACACTAGTGCAGGAAGTGCCCACTAAATTTCACTAATAACAATGAAAACCAACCGGAAGCCAGTTCTGAGCACTGCCGATAGGACACCACCATCTACATCACCATGAAGGTCGAGCAGGCTGAAGATATGCCCAGAAGGACAGTGATTGACCATGAGTTGACCAACAGGAAGGCCGGGGTAAGAAGCAACTCACTGATTGGTAGAGGGGAGGGTGAGTAGGACTGCATCATGAGAGCGGACTGCGTGTGGATTGGTGGAGAGCTGGACAATGTTGCGGTGGCCTTTGGTAATTGGTGGAGAGGCACAGATGACGTCATGAGACGATCAATAAAAGAAGACTCGGACCGACATTTTCTCTCTTTTTCTTGCCCCTCATGCTTTCCTCTTGCCCTCACACCTTCCTCTTGCCCCTCACCTCTCTCGCTTCTTTGTTCTACTCTTGGCTCTTTACTCTGACGGTGGTCCTTTGTTCACGGGGAAGGCTTCATCACGGCCAGGGGTTTGACACGCAAGGACGAAGAAGACAGGCGTGGCTGGAAGAGCGAATCGCACGCCTGCTCATTCGCTTCGCGCACTGGGCCGGGAGTGAGTGGACCGTGCAGCAAGGCCCGGCTTTGCGCGCGCGCGCCAAACGATGAGTGGTTTCCCACCAACACTAGATCCACGTCAAGCCTGCGCGCCGGGGCCTGGAAGAACTCAGGCGAGACGCATGGCCAAGTTGAGCTAAGTGCCACGATAAAACACACTTATTTTACTTTCATTATCTTTCCCTTCGTCTGTGTTCAAGTCTGGTGTGGGGGATGTCCCGTTTAGAAATTTAGATTACCGTCGCGTTTTCTTGGTATCGGCATCCGTTTTAATAAACCTGTTTCTTTTTGTACATTTAAACTCGTTTTTTTGAGTTTATTTTTCACAGGTTTGGGCACTGTGAGTGGACAACAGGTAAGACCCTTCATCTTCCCTTCCCCTTTCTTCCCCCACATATATAAAATCTGCATTTCAACTGAACGCCTTGGAGTAATGCTTGATTGCCCTCCGTGACTCTCCCGGTGTTAACTGAGACCAGCCACACGGCAATACCTTATTGTGTGGTAACAATGGCCATTATTGTTGACGAAAGTCAGTCTGAGTTCTTACCTCCGAAACCTAAGGTGGATGGAGGTTATTTTTCACCCCTGTTTGTCTATCTGTTTGTCTGTGAGAGGATAACTAAAAAATTGTGGACGGATTCGGACGAAACTTGATGGCAAAGTTGAGTTTGTGACAAGGATGAATTGATAGGATTTTGGTGAAGATCTGGATTCAGATACTATAATTTTTAAGTGATCCTTCATCATTGAGAGGTAAGGCCAAAACCAATATGCAGCACGATATCTCAAAAGGTTATGGACTAATTTTTTGCGATACTTGGTGGACAGGTTGGGTGTGTGACGTGGGCAAATGAATTAGATTTTTTGAGGATCTGGATCCTAAATTTTTGGAAGTTATTCTTCACATCTGAGAGATAGGGCCAAAAACGATGTATACAGTAGCATGGTATTTCAAAAAGTTGTGACAGGTTATTACAAAATTTGGTTGATGAGTTGGGTGTGTGAAACGAACGAGACGATGAGATTTCGGTGAAGATCCTGATCCAGATCCGGTCTGTCTGTGGGATACAAAACATCAACTATTCAGCCTGATGGAGGTATGTGCTCTACTGTGTGCCGTTCTCGTTTCTACAATTGTTTGTGCAATTTAAAACGTACGTACACGGTTTTCATTAGCTTCATTTAAACCAGACCTTCACAAGATGCATAACCCAAAAGCTCTTCACTCCTGCCTTTCTGGAGAACTTGAATATTCCTGCTTTTCAGGCACTTTACATCTTCTGATTATTTTAGACCTTGTAATGTAAGCACGATATCCTGCGGCTATGCTTTATACTCACTTCTGCCCTAAATAGCAAGAAAGTAAATGCCTTGTGACAGAATGCTTTAATTTAAATCTCATCTAAATTTGTCTAAGGACGTTAAACAAAATCTAGGTAAAGAAGGCATGTTGTGAAAATGAAATGAAAGATGCTGTTGGGTGAAAGGGGAGAGGAAGAGGCATTATGAATCTCCATTTTGTTGTTTTAAAATTGCAATGTAGGTAGTGGGAAGGGAAACTGCATCTATTATCATCTGTGCTCATTCTTTGTATACATAGTTGAGGCTCATGGAAGGGCTTGTACACGGAATGGATCAGGACGTAACAGACAAAAACAAGACGCAAAATAAGCATGCATGAAAAAGGAAACTCCAGAAGCACGCAAGTTTAACATTAAGAGAAATATTGTGTATGATCATTGTGATCTGTGAAAGACAGTTCGTCGTATGATTTGTCACATGTTGACACTTGTTAAACATTGATGTGACCATCGGTATATAAACAAAAGTAATATGAAAATCTCCCAATGGCTTTGATGGTCATCAACTTTCTGATGGTTCTAAATGACTAGACATATATCACATTATTGTACAAACAACAGAACCAGCTCCAAGGTGCTAAGCCCCAAAGTGTGAAATAGCTGTCCTTTGATTCTTTCTCATAATCTAATCGATGTATGATTTTTAGGATATTCTTCACTTTGAGGTGGTTTCCCTGATGGTTTCTTAGTAGGTATTTTGTGGTAACACTGATTGCAGTAGCTATTCTCCTTGAGGAGGAGAATCTCCTCTTTATTATTTCAACAATTGTTTGTGTAATTTACACCAGACAGGCTATTCATTCATTTGTTATGTCACTAAATAGACAACAGCATGTGACATCCATTGTCGGTTACCTTCAGAAGATGCATAGCCAAACAAACTACGAAGAAATTTATGCAATCCTGTGGAACCTGCAGTAGTTGATACAATTTGAAGAAGTGTCTTCCTAAGTCGAAGTTGTCCCATGTTTCAGTTTAAGGAATAATTTGTCATATATAATTGTTACTCAGAGTCTTAATTCACACCTTTTTCTGCACTTTTTATGCACTGTAGGTGAAAGCATCTGACCCAGATTTGGCTGAGAATGGGACCTTGAGCTATTCCATTGTGCCTGACAATCCTTTCTACTCGATACACTCAACTCTTGGACGGATACGCACAACAGGAGCTCAACTAGATCGCGAACATGCCGATCCAGCTACACGCATGGCAATGCACTTAATCATCATCTCTGCAAGTGACCGTATGAGGCCCATGGATACTCTTAAGGACACTGCCTGAATTTAATTAAATTTTTGGTCTCACTTTATTTCCTAATAAAGAAGCCACAACAGGAGCTCAACTAGATCGTGAACATATGGATCCAGCTGTACGCATGGCAATGCACTTAATCGTCATCTCTGCAAGTGACCGTATGAGGCGCATGGAAACTCTTGAGGACACCGCCTGAATTTAATTAAAATTTTGCTCTTGCTTTGTTTTCTAATAAAGAGGTCTAAGTTCTCTCTTTCCTTATCTATCTGTCTTCGGAGAAGTGAATTCTTGCAGAATCTTTTTTTCTGGAAGGCTCACTTGGCTGCGCTTGGATGGGTTTGAGGGTAGAGGTGTAGCGGCTGAAACCCGAATTATATCAAGGTTCCTCCTGATGACTCCATCTTTGCTCTTTACTTTTTTTGGGGTTCCTTCTGATCTCCAATGCAGCATTTGGTTTTCCATCTCATTCAAAACGTTTCTTGTGAGATTGGGAAAGTATGGTGAATTCAAAGGCCTGATACCCCCATTATTTTAATACTTCCAATAACAAACATGGCTAAGTGTTATTAAGTTATTGCGTTGACAGACAAACAAACCAGAAACAACTAACAAACATAGACAGACTTCCGAATGATTAAGTTTTACGATAGACTCAGTTGTTTTCATTTTGTCTTTCGAGATTTTAGGCATTCTTCTGAATGATTTTTGAAAAAAAAAATTCAAGATCATGCTAAGAGACAGAAAGTACTTGCATCAAAAAATCAGACCATTATTACAGACCTCATTCAAAGAAGAAGAAAGCCTTAGTCATGTAGCTCAGCAAAATTATGGCAACTGGACCAAATTAATAATAGATTGGAAACATAGACCTGGGGTAAGAAGCCGAGGCAGACATAAAGATGGATGGAAAGTTCAGATTCAAAGTGCGTTGGAAACTACCTGATAAGAAAAGTGTACAAGGTATGAATACACAGGAACTTTCTTGAATGCAGAGGCTTTCGCCATGCTGTCGGATGATTACGGATGGTTAAAGATGAGGATCATGTTTTTGCTCTTCACAATCAAATGTAAGGATCCATGATCTTCTTTGAATGCTGATGTGCAATGTTGCACCTATTCTGATAAATTCAGATAGATTTCCACATGGAAATAATGACTTAGGGGTGAGCACAAAAATAACGAAGACATCCTTTATGCATCATAGCGGTGGATTTCTGAGTCAGAGGCAGATACTAAACATTTAATGTTCAAATCGAGCACCACCCAATATGGAAGGCTTTAAAATGCATTCTGATTGATTAGCATGAGCTTTGTGCTGCTGGATTAGCACTGTTAAAGTGGTTAATCGAAAAGCATACATTTCATCCCAATCCTAAACATAAACTGGTGTACTTATCATGGTGCTGAGATTCATTTTTGCAATCTCTTTGGATTTTGCAGTAAAATGATTGTGATAAAGTTTAAATAATGTTACAATGAAACAGAATAAGCACTGGCTTATTCTGTTTCATTATTCTGTTTTTCACAAGAACTGGCATTATTTATATGATTTGATCATTATGATATTCTGTAAATGGTAAGAATGTTACCCCATTGGTAAATACTCAGATATTGATCAGATCCCTTTTGTCTCTCATGATTGTCGGTTCCTCAACAGGAGGAAACCCTCTGCGGCAGGCAATACGCAGTGCCACGGTGACCGTAAAGCTGCGGGATGTTAATGATAATGAACCGAGCTTCATCGGGTTGCCATATGAAACATGGGTTCAAGAGGGAATTCCTGCAAACCTCTCTGTTTTTCAGGTATGGCCCAGAATTTGCCAGTTTCTGCAAGGATTGATTCCACTCCTTCTTTAGATACCCACAGACGCTACATTTGTAGCTTTTAAGACATACTCAGATATTTTTTCCTGATTGCATTGGAAAATACATACAAAAAATATTTTATTGCTAAGAACATTTTATTTTATGCTTTCTTTACAGTACATCCTTAAATATCGCGAGTTTGAATATCACGGGTTTTGATCAATCGCGGCAACCTCTGTGTACCAATTTAGTTATCACTGCGTTTAATTTCGACCGATAGCTGTTTTTCAGCTAAGCTGTGATGTTTATCTAGCACCACAAGGCTTTTGGGCATCGTTAAATAATAATGGAATGGCACTGAAGTGTAAAATGAAAGACAAAAGTGATTCTTTTAATTTTATTTATTCGCTGGTTATGGAGCTGCAGAACAATTTCTAAACGAAACTCATTTCATAAAGCTGATTTATATTTATTTTACACGTTTATTTCAATTGTTATGTGATTATGTTTGGCTGCCGCCCACCTTCCTCCATATTTTTTAAAGCCCAGGAATCTAACCCACTTTTCCCCATAGGAAATTGGTTTTTAACTATCGCAGTTTTGAATATCACAGCACTTTCCAGAATCGTAACCCCTGCGATATTTAAGGGTTGCAACATGAAGGTTGAAAATGGCTGCAACATTAAGCAAAGTATTTTTTCCGAGGTTAACAATAATAATATATTGTAGCGGTTACCTTATTCGCATGTCGCGGTTAACTTATTCGCATGTCGCGGTTAACTTATTCACATGTGGCGGTTACCTTATTTGCATGTAGCGGTTACCTTATTTGGTCATAATCCACGTGCACGGGCCTGTGGGGCTTTTGGTTGTGTGGACGTGACGCACGCGCGGTTGTTGGAGCCACGCCCTCCGAAGAGGGTTTTGGCTTTATAAAAGCTGTACGACTTCCGTTCGCGATCAGTGTGCTGGAGATTTCTGTACGAATAAACAAGCTTCGAACCCTACGAAATGGCCTCGTCTTCTCGCCTTCCGCAACTCCTAAACTGGTGACCCCGGCTGCCCCCGAACGGATTCGGGGGCTGCAAACGAACACGGCAAGCGCGCCCTGCCCAGGGAAGCCACCTAAACTGGTGACCCCGGCTTCTCCCGAACGGATTCGGGCGCAGTTTCAAACGCAGTTTCGATCGAACTGCCGGAGTTTTGGAAATGACGAGCGGCCATGTGGTTCGCGCACCGCGCTCGGCTCCTCCTCTACGACCAGAGGGGCGAGCCTGCTCCAGGACCCTCCGAAGGAACGCAGTTACGAGATGTGGGTGGCACTGCTGCTCATCTCTTGCGCGCGCACTGACGTTGGCGGCACGGCTGCTTCGTTACCTTCGCGCGCACTGCTGCTCGCAACTCGCGCAACTACTACTCCTACTCTGAAACCTTGGGAGGCCCGCGAGGAACCTCAGCAGCCTCCCCCGAGGCCTTGACCAGCCCCTCGGTCGGCTCAACCCCACGGTGGCGTTTTTTCGCGCGTACCGAGGCCGAGCACTGCTCGAGCCTTCTCGGCACTGCCAAGCACGCCTGCGAACTACGTACATGCCCGTGAGAGTGCATTCTGGGGGGGGCGCATGTAGCGGTTACCTTATTCACATGTCGCGGTTAACTTATTCGCATGTCGCGGTTAACTTATTCACATGTGGCGGTTACCTTATTCGCATGTAGCGGTTACCTTATTTGGTCATAATCCACGGGCCTGTGGGGCTTTTGGTTGTGTGGACGTGACGCACGCGCGGTTGTTGGAGCGACGCCCACCGAAGAGGGTTTTGGCTTTATAAAAGCTGTACGACTTCCGTTCGCGATCAGTGTGCTGGAGATTTCTGTACAAATAAACGAGCTTCGAACCCTACGAAATGGCCTTGTCTTCTCGCATTCCGCAACTCCTAAAATATTATATAAGATATGGTATGAACACAAATTCCAAGAGACAAAACCACAAGACAAAAAAATCCCCCCCTAGGTGCCACACACAGACTCAATCACTCGTACAATAACTGGGCAGCTTAGAGGGAAAGGCACATGGTGAAGAATAGGAAACTGGAGCAGAATGCACACAGTGCTGCCGCTTCTCCGCCAAGGCAAGAGCAGGAGCCAGATAACTTTTCAGAGAGTGCAAACTAGAGTGGCCTTGGCAAAATTCTAAATCCCTGCACACTCTAAGTATCCTGCAAAGCATTGGAGTGGTGGCCCATCCAGAAATGCAACCCCCAAACTAATAAAACAGCTTTGCCAGACTGATGCTCTGAAGGAAGTATGGTGCATAAGAATGAGAAGTATAAGTGTAATAAGAAGAAGAAGAAGAAGAGGAGGAGGAGGAATATGCACAATTATGTAATGCTTGTGAAGTACATTAAAGCACCAAGACAAGTTATTCAATAAAAGAAAACAGAGCTCCTCTTCCTGTGTTGAGAATTTTTAAAAATCACACCTGCAAACAATCAAATAGACATGTCCATGAGGTTCAGCCAAGTACATATACAGGGTGACCCAAAAAGGTGGGCCCCGGGAAAAGTTTAAAAACCTTAATATTAACCAATCAAAGTTAACAAAACTTGCAGATCATATTACTTATTCATCGTCCAGATATTTCTGAAAAATTCAGTTGTTTCCAAAAATATTTTACAATTGACATAAAAATTACTGACGACGTTGGTGTTTGATGATATGCACCAAATTTCGCTCAATGCAGCGTGCCAGATGCCGAGAAATGTTATTGATGACTTGTATGTGCTGTTATCAGAATTACCCTCAAGCTTTCTTTGCTGATTTGAGCTCTTGACAACGGTGCCGAAGGGATTTCTTGGGAATGCGGGTGACGGCCAGTAACGGCAGTAATAATATTCTTTGGTGACCTTCCTCATTTTGTTAAGCCAGAGTTGCCTCCTCTTGTGAATTCATATTCAAGTCTGTGCCATGCTGTGTAAAGTTTTTCACAAACCTTTGAATTTGAAACTTGCTGGGTGCTTTCCTTTGTGCAAAATATGCACAGAACAGGCGCTCAGAACCAATTTGTCCACAGATAGTTTTCTCCAGAAAATGACTTTTCTTTAGATGTCCATGACATGGCATGTAAATGTCACAGATTCAATACACTTGATGGACACACTCTCAGTTCAGACCTCCTGAAAATTGAAAGAGATTGAATGAAAACTGTGAAGGTTATTAAACTTTTCTCAGGGTCCACTTTGTTTTGGGTCACCTTGTACATCCCTTATGACAGCCATAATTATGCCACCATGGCCATTGCCCAAATAAGAGAGAGCAAGACTATAGATTGGCTGAACCAGAGAGAGACAAAAGGAAATAAGTAAAAAATAAATTATGAACATGAGGCAGTGAGGCTGGTACTAATGTCTGAATATGTGAACGATACATTTGATTGAAAGATCATCCTCTGCTTGGGCATTGTTCAACATGTCTAACAAAAAAAAGTTTTCTTTCTGAAGTACTTTTCCAATAAGCCACAGGTGTGATGTCACATTTTCTCAGGTTATGGCAGAGGACCCCGATGAAGGGATCAATGGTGCAGTTCAATATTCCCTGCATTCCATGATTCCACAACCACATTTCACACTAGAACGTAAGATGGGAGATGTTATATCACTTGTGCAGCTGGACCGAGAGATGGTCTCCATTTACTGGCTCACCGTGGCTGCTAGTGATGGAGGAACACCGGGCTTAACTGCAACAGTTACTCTCACCATTTATGGTAATTTCATCATTTTTTAAAGCTTTTACTTTCGTTAATACTGTGATCTAAGTTTTTATCGACATTTATTTGCGGAGCTAGCCTAAAAACTGAGGGATTGGTTTCAGGCATGGACCAGACATACAGTCCTGCTTTATTATACAACAAAACAACAACAGGCATTTTAAGGCCATTTTCCCTGCTAGAGCGGGGGTTAGCCTTGCGGTCCCCATGACAATGTTCTCCATTTTGCCCTATTTTCTGCATCTCCCCTTGTTAACCCCCTTGCCCACATTTCTTCTTCGACCATCTTTAGCCAAGTCTTTCTCGGTCTTCCCCGTCCTCTGCTTTCTTCTACATTCATTTCCATCACTCTTCTCAACCAGTCACTTTCATCCTTCCTCAACACATGACCAAACCATCTCAACCTGTTTCTCTTCACAACATCCATCACAGGCTCTATTCCCATCATCTTTCGCAATTCATCATTTGTCTTCCTCTCTCTCAATGATACTCCACACATCCACCGAACCATTCACATTTCCACCCTTTCCAGCCTTCGTTGCTGCTCTGCATTCATTACCCATGTCTCGCTCCCATAAATCATAACGCTTCCCACACATGCAGCATACACCTTTCCCTTCAGCTTCAATGACACTCCCATCCTCGTCAGCACGCCACTCAGTTCCCGAAACTTCTTCCATGCACATCTCACTCTAGCAACCGTTGCCGAGTCTGATCCACCTTCTCCATTCAGCATGCCAATCTTTTTTATATAGAAAGAAAATAACATATTTCAAAAAAGTTGTGGACGAGTTATGGCAACTACATTTTTACTCCCATTCCAAAGGCTGCAACATGTCAACAATGTACTTGTCATTTGAGGTATGGCAGTCGTCTAAAACAATCTGGTGGTGCTCAGAAGAGTTGGTCGACAAGTCTAATTGTGTAATCATGCAGGAATGTGGCAGCAGCAGTCTTCATTTTTGCATTTTGAGGATTTTCCCAGTCCAGCAATTCTAAGTATGTTTAAGTTATGGTAATGGTGAACCTGGCATTGGTGTATTGTTTTGCAGAAACATATTTATATATCATGATAAATCTAGTTACTGTGGTGGAGACAAAGACCACAGATGGCAGGAAGTATCAGCTTCTTTGCATTTTCTTGTGTTCCCTGAACATGTGTATCCAAGGAAAAAGAAAAATCAATTATGATCTGAATACGAAATATTCTGTTTAAAGATTGCATAACCAAGTGATGTTTTTGAACATCCAATGAAATATCCACTGATATCTAATTTTTGTTTCACATTCAAATCCCTTGCCGCATGGTCGTTCATTAGATGTATTTCATTAAAGTAATGTTGTACTCCATGTAACCTAAATGCAAATGCTACATTTCCAGATGCCATTTTGATGTGAGTGCGCAGTGGAAGATGTTAATGATGAGGTGCCCACTTTTCGGCCTTCATCCCACTCCATCATGCTCCATGAGAGTGTGCCTCGGGATTCTGTCATTGTGCACTTGAATTGTTCTGATGCTGATGCCGGCCTCAATGCTGAACTTAGCTACTTCATAACCGGTGAGCACCACAACGTATTTTGGTGTACTTCCATGAGCATTAATATGCCGGCTCTGCTCGTTCTGGTATCAGGTGACACCAGTCCACGTTTTGTGGTTAATTCTTAAATAATGGCATCATGCCAACTTGGAATGATAAATACATTTCTGTTGATGAAAAATGCAGCACATCCCACACTCCCTGGAATGAAAATATATGGATATGTCTGGAATATGTTTATATCTCGTTGGATTATTAACGTACATCACTCATCCTGATGATATATTTGCATGTACAGTAGGTGTGTGTATGTATATATATATATATATATATATATATATATATATTAGGGTGGTGCTCAAAATAATTTTTTTTAAATATTTACTGGGACATGGCTTTATGTTGTTCCTTTTGTTCCAAAATGAAAAGACACCAAATATGAAAGCAATCTGATTTTATTTAGGGGTGCCACATCAGCCTTCAAACTAAAGGTGTCTACAAAACTTTTCTATATATGGATCGAAAGCAAAACCAGAAGTTTGTTTTATGAAAATCCACCCTCCACTCACTTTCTTTGTATTCTAGCAAACACAAGTTACAATAGCTGCACAAATAGCACTATATTGCTATGAAAACTCAAATTCAATGATAACAATCCAAATGTTCAGTTCATAAAATGAAGAGACACCATATCACATAATATTAAAAAACCCAAATATAATGAGAAATGTAACTCCTATTTCTGGGCCTGTTTCACCACTGTTGCCTTCTTGGCATCGGGGTACATCTTCCTGTGAGCAGCAACAACTTGGAGCAGAGCTTGCTTTTGCTCTTCATCCTTTGTAAGGAGCTTATTGTAGTCTTGTATCAATGCGACACCCCTTTCTGCCCTGTCGTTCACCACGACTAAGCCACTGGCAGCTTTCTTTGCTTCCTGAAAGCTGGTTTCTTGCTCCCATGAACCAGGATCCTTATCCATCCAATCAGTTGGGGTCCCTAGGATGCTGAAGAAATGCTTGGTGTGTTTTGTTATGAGGCCAGCGATTGACAGGGCGGTTCCTCGTTTGATAGCTGGTCTCTTTGGAGAGGGGTTTTCACCGTCATTTTTCAATGCTTCAATCATATTGATCTTGCTTTCTTTGTCAATTCTGGTGTCAAAGAATGCAAATGCCACTAGTACTGGGCTCATGTACCACGTGTGGCGGCCAAGTGCCTTCAAGGCTGCCTGAGCCATCTTCTGATTGATTTGTTCAAACTTTTCCAACTTCTTGAAGAGGTTAATGTCATTCAGGGGAGCCTCAATAGCTTGTGGAGCCCGAAACCAAGCCTGTACATACACAAGGCAGACAAAAATGTTGAAGGCTCGGAGTTCTCTCGCCTCTCGAAGTGTCAAGTGGAACTCTGACCGAAACATGAACACCTGTAGTGAATATAGTGCTTTTGCCATCCATCTGGCTCTGTGCATTGCTCCTGGAGCCATGATCCGGATTCCACGAGGTGGGATTCCTCCCATGTAGATGACAGTCAGTTCTAGGAGTTCACGATAATCATCTCATGGCTGCTGATCTTTCAAACACACAAGAACGTTTTTGCTTCCAACACAGTGTCTACAGATCCCATTGAAGCCTTCCTCTCTGAGAATTGATCGTGAAGAAACTTCCTGTCCTCGGGGTTGGTGATTATGGCCTCCGAATCTGCATGCCTAAGATCAAACGTCTTCTCCAAGGAGGCCTTGAAGGATGCTTCCTTTTTCTCTTGGGTCGCACCACCCCGCTTTGCACCTTTTTGGAGGCTCCTCCATTCTTCATATAGCCTCTCCAAACGATGGATGCAGTGCTGCTTCGTCGTTGTAGGTAGGTGAGCTTTTTCCCAGAACTTCACAACCTCTTCAATGGTGAGGGTTGCACTCTCCCGGGCAGTGCGATTCTCCTTCTTCAGGTGATGGAAAAACAGGACAAGAGATTGATGCACAGTCGGGAGCTTGGCACCTTTGATGGCATCTCCAGAAGTGGACCCAATGAGATACACATTATCCTGAGCCCGAGTTTTCAATGAAACACTGGTACTAGCACATGCCATATCTGCAAAATAAGCAAGAATGTGGGTAAAATCCTGTTAATTCTTACTCCACAGGGTCACTCTCTACAAAAGAGCCACAGTCAATAAGTTAGGCCTACATATTACACACTAAAAAAGCGTACCCCTGACCCCGGGAACCTGTACAAAACATGCATGAAAATTGCCCAGATAGTGATCATAGGAAGTCTCAAAACTGTATGTATAATATATTGTATATATATAATGTATAATGTGTATTTATGTATATTTATTATTTAATGTATATTTACTATATATTTATTTTTAATATTATATTTAATGTATATATATAATTATGTATTTATTTTGTGTATATACAGCCCAAAAAATGGGAATTCCTATTTTTGCATGGGGGAAAATTCATCACTGATGTGGCACCCCTAAATATTATTGGATTCCATTCAAATTTGGTGTGGTTTCCTTTGACACCAACAGGAACAAAAATAGACCATGTCCCGGAGAACATCTGCATTTAGCTTTTTTGAAGCCCACCCTAATATATATATATATATATATATATTTATATACATACATACATACATACATATATATATATATATATATATATCTATATTATAATAGCCGTAGATGATTCTGTCTGTCTGTCTGTCTATCTGTTGGGTGTCTGTCCGGGGTGTGGCTTACTCGGTTTGCAGAGTAGCTCCACCCATAGCTCCACCCATTCTGGGAGTGGCTATAAACAAATATCCACCATTTTATTAACTCGCATAGCTTTGAGTCCTGTTTTGTAGGCCCGTGGTGTCTTGCTCTCCCCCAGTTTTATTTCAAATCAAATTCGATAAATCATTTCATTTTTCACAGTCGCTAACATAGTTTTAGACTCGGTTGAAAAAAAACGGGAAGAAAATCCAATGAAAGTTGCCGTTTATAGAACGAAATGAATTCTCAAAGGCCTGTAACTTCAAGGCCATTGAGTCTCTCTCACGCCTTTATCTCCAATCTAACTCACCATATGATTTCATTTTTATCGATGGTTTTACTTTTAGACTCGGTGTCAGCAATAATTGAGAACAATCCACACACGCGGGAAAATGCAGAGATATATTTTTTAAAATCGCGTCATGGTGTATCATACACCGCCCAACATGACACCGCCGGCAATGTGTCGATATCTATCTATCTTCTATCTATAATTCCAGTAATCTCTGTCTGTACGTCTGTACGTCTGTACGTTTGTTTGTCTGTGACCGCTGTTTCTCGACAACCACGGGTCCGATATACTTTTAACTTGCCAGGTATATTGCTGGGGACCCGAGGATGTGCCTTTTCAAGGTTTCATATTAATCGGACAATTACTTACCGAGCTATGTCCAAAAAACGATTCAACCAATCAGAGAGCAGCGAACGATCGCGTGTGCTGAACGTGGCGGGCACACTCTGCCTCGGATGGCACATTTGAGAGCGTATTCATTTATTTCACGTTTGCAAACTATGTTGGCGTTAAACTATGTTTTACAACTAATAAAAACGAATTTGCGATTCATTCGCTTTCCTGCGCGTTTGTGCACGCGATGGCGATTTCTTTACCAAACTCCGGAAGCCGTTCGCTTTGGACCAAACCATTGCATGTAAATAGAGGGGGGGGATTGTCACCACTCGCAAGCCGTTCGCTTTGGACCAAACCATTTCATGTAAATAGAGGGGGGGGGGATATAATTTTAGATATAGATATAGTACGGGCATGCCCTAGTATCTATAATTCCAGTAATCTCTGTCTGTCTGTCTGTACGTTTGTTTGTCTGTGACCGCTGTTTCTCGACAACCACGGGTCCGATATACTTTTAACTTGCCAGGTATATTGCTGGGGACCCGAGGATGTGCCTTTTCAAGGTTTCATATTAATCGGACAATTACTTACCGAGCTATGTCCAAAAAACGATTCAACCAATCAGAGAGCAGCGAACGATCGCGTGTGCCGGCGTTGCGAATGGACCAAACCATTCCATGTAAATAGAGGGGGGGGGGTTCTGTGGTCGTTGCGAATGGACGAAACCATTTCATGTAAATAGAGGGGGGGGATATAATTTTAGATAGATATATAGTACGGGCATATATATAGTACGGGCATGCCCTAGTATATTAAAAATTCGCTTTTGCTTTTCCGTTATGATATATTACTATTTCGTTTGATGATAGTCGTCACAAAAACGTCAACAATGATGCCGACATATATTTCTTCGTTTTTATTTCATTCAACATATTAGCCGGAAGTAAAATATGTTTCAGGAAATTACCGAGAGATATTTCTTCGTTTTTTTTATTAGTTATGTGCGCATACACTTTAAATAGGTTTATTTGAAATCTTTAATTTTCCACAATATAATTTACTTGCCATTTATCATTTGATGATTACGAGACAAATTCCTCTTGAGGATCGTGACAATTCATGCGTTGCGTGGAAACTTCCATTTCCAAAATGAATGAGACGATCGATGAAGAACGACTCGGTGTCACCAACGCGGGAAAATGCAGAGATATATTTTTTAAAATACACCATATCACCGCACAACACCGCCCAACAGCCAACAAGTATCATACACCGCCCAACAGCCAACGAGTATCATACACCGCCCAACATGACACAGACAGCAACATGTCGACATTATCGCTTTTTCTTTAAACCGAGTGAACCGAGCCGAACCGAATACACCGCGTGAATTCACCGAGCGAATTTCAGCCAATTCCACCTATTTCTTCGTTTTTATTTTATTCGTTACCAGCAGAAGTACCCAGCGTTGCCGGGCGGGGGAGGGGGGAAGGGCACGTACACTTTAAACATGTATATACATGTGGGATGTGGGATGTGGGATATGGGATATATACATGTGGGACATGTGTACGTGTGTGTACGTGTGTACGTGTGTGTGTGTGTGTGTGTGTGTGTGTGTGTGTGTGTGTGTGTGTGTGCGCGTGAATATGTGTGTGTGTGCGTGAATATGTGTGTGTGTGTATATATGTGTATGTAGGCTAACCCCCGCTCTAGCAGGGAAAATGGCCTTAAAATGCATGTTGTTGTTGTATGTGTATATACATGTCTGTGTGTGTGTGTTTGTGTGTATATGTGTCTGTACGTGTGTGTGTGTGTCTGTTTTTGTGTGTGTGTGTGTGTGTGTGTGTGTGTGTGTGTGTGTGTGTGTGTGTGTGTGTGTGTGTGTGGAGATGTATATATGTGTATATATGTGTATATGTGGATACATATGTGTATACATATTTGCATATGTGTATATGTGTCTGTACGTGTGTGTGTGTGTGTGTGTGTGTGTGTGTGTGTGTGTGTGTGTGTGTGCATGTGTGTCGATGTACGTGTGTGTGTATGTGTATATGTGTGTGGGTGTATATGTGTGTGTGTGTGTATATGTAAACATGGGCCGGTGTGTGTGTAAAGTGTGAGGAGGTATTGGAGAGGAAAATGCAGAGATATATTTTTTTACGCCATGATGATAAACGCCATGATGATAAACGAAAATACACCGCCTAAAATAACAGTCGACATATATTTAAAATTCGCCATACACATCCATGCGGGAATCCCACGGGCATGGATGTGTGTGACATTTCGACATATTGAGTTACATGCTGCGCCTGCACATTCAGTTATATAAGATGGTTACTGGCAATTGATCACATCCACAAATGATGTAATCCACACAATTTATGTACTTTACATAACGTTAATAGGAATACATGCCCGTGTAGATGGGAATGACATATAATTCACCGAAAACGTTGAAGCAACCGCATAATATTACGGTGATGTTTAACTCTGAGAATAGTTCTAAATTTAAAAAACTTTCTTCTGATATTTGTGATTTATTTCAAACAAACTGTATTTCCCAGCTACACGGGCATGTATTCCTATTAACGTTATGTAAAGTACATAAATTGTGTGGATTACATCATTTGTGGATGTGATCAATTACCAGTAACCATTTTATATAACTGAATGTGCAGGTGCAGCATCTAACTCAATATGTCGAAATGTCACACACGTCCATGCCCGTGGGATTCCCACGGGTGACCCCGCTAGTATATATATATATAACTGTGAGAAATAGTAGAAACTCCACAGTACGATCAGGGCGTCTCATTTGCATTAAATAAATAATCGGGAGATTAAATCAGACACGGACGTAGCTTCAGGACGTCGATGTTTAATTTTCGACAAGCTTTCGACTAACAAAGGTCTTCTTCTTAGTCTACAGAAACAACAGGCATGTATATCAGACAAGTATGTGTAGTGATATGTGGGTAAGATGTGTGATATGTGTAGAAAATGCATACAAAAGGAAGAGCCACGGTAAAGCTCACTCACCGTCCCCAAGTTCAACGGAAGTGAGGCGCAGCTTACAGTTACCGTTCGCGTTACAGTTCGGTGCACGTGCATATACAAATAAAGAGATACATACATAAACACACAAGCACATATTCATAAGCCATTTATATTCATATAATATATTTATATATTTATTTATATATTTATATAAATGACATATAAAGGTAGAATGAAAGAATGAGCGAATGAATGAATGAATGAGTGAGTGAATGAATGGGTTACGGTTGATGATTTGATTGGGTTGATGTTGAAACATTCTTTAATCATCAAAATGTATGCCATGAGGGATTTTTGTCCGAAGTTTATGTATCCAAAAGGACTCACGTTTCAGAATCGTGGTGTGTGATCGATTTGTGATTGATTAAATGGCAGAGATTTGAATGTCATTTATAGAGTGATCCGGTTGATTAAAGTGTATCGTGTAAGGTAGAGATTTGCCCTGACTGGTGTGGAAGTTATTGATTTCTGACCGGGTGTTATTAAATCGTGTGTAGAGTGTATTTTCAGTTTTTCCAACATATTGTTTGGTGCACTTTTGGCAAGTGATTAGGTATATGACCCATGTAGATTTGCAGTTCATATAGGAGGTGATGGGGAATTTTTGTCCAGTGCTAGAACTACAAAATTTGTTTCCTTCTAGTAAATGCTTGTGAATAATACATTTGTTTGCTGTGCATTTAGAGAAGCCAGGGATCCTAGTTTCTTTGTTGTGGGGCTGTGGGTGCTTTGCTTTTACCAAAAGATCCCTGAGTGTCCGACCACGTCGAAATGATGTTGGTGGAGGTTGAGGACATGTGGTGCCGAGTGTTTCTGATTGATGGAGGAGAGGAAGGGCCTTATTCAGAATACTTGGCAATTGGGATGAGGTAGGAGAGTAGGTGGTTACCATTGGAACACGGTTAGTTGCAGGTTTGGGTTTGGAAATCAGAAGGTCTGCTCTCGGTATGTGTTTTGCTCGGGTTATTGCTTCTTGCACAGAGTGAGGGTCATAGTTTCTTGCAATGAAGTGTGTTTCTAATTGGCAGAGATAAGTTTCTTCTGCCATTTTGTTGAGCAAATGCGTCTTACTCTGAGTGCTTGACTGTATGGTATGCTTGCAATTGTATGTTTAGGATGAGATGAAGAAGGGAGAAGGTAAGAGTGAGTGTCTGTTGGTTTGGTGGATAGTTCTGTTTCGAGTCTGTTATTTTGAAGCGTGAGTGATGTGTCTAGAAAGTGAACTTGTGACTGTGAGCTGTCGAATGTAAACTTGATGGTCGGATGAATCAAATTTAATTCATTTTGGAATTGTGTGAGACTACGGGGGGGGGGATTTTGACCAGATGAACTGGATGTCATCAATATAACGTACCCAGGATTTTTCCAAGATTCCGTGATGAGGTTGTGCATTGATCTTGGCCTCTATCATTCCCATGAAGATGTTAGCGTACGATGGTGCAACAGGGGTACCTATAGCGGTACCTTGAGTTTGAATGTAATGTCGTCCGTTGAATTGGAAATTATTTAGTTTGAGTGTCAGTTCTAATAGGCGCATAAGGTCTTGAGTAGGTGGTATTGGGACTTGTCGTGTATCTAGTGCTTTGCGGCATGCAGACAGGCCTTCTGAATGTGGAATATTAGTGTAGAGGGATGTAACATCTGCTGTGACTAAAATGGTTTGGGAGTTGAAAGGTGAGTATATTCTGTTCAATCCTTGGATGTGGGTGAGAAAACTGGTTGTGTCCTTGAGGTATGAGGAGAGATTCATCACGAGAGGACGTAAATGACAGTCAACAAATTTTCATATTAGAACAGTTGGACATGTGCAGCCAGATACGATTGGTCTACCTGGATTGTTTACCTTGTGTATTTTAGGAAGAAAATAAAGGTTAGGGCAATGAGGATCTTTAGGAACCAAGCGAGATTTGATGGTTTTATCCACCCGAATAGAATCTACTACCCTTTTAACCTCTTCAAGATGTAAAAGGGTAGGGTCGGATGGGAGCTCTTTGTAAGTATCACTATGTAGTTGACGATTACCTTCTGCAACGTAATCGGTAGTCGACATAATGACAATGCCAGTACCTTTATCTGCTGGCTTTATGACTATCTTTTCATTATTTTGGAGATTGTGAAGTGCTCGTCGCTCTGCCTTTGTAAGATTGTCCTTATGTCTGGAACAATTATATTTTTGTGCCACCTTTTCAATTTCATTGCTCACTTGTTCCATATAGACATGTAGATATGGATTGTCAACACGTGGTGTCCAGGTGCTTTTTGGTTCAGGTAAAGTGAGTTGTGGTGTATTAGTATCGGTGTATGTGATTGTGTGCGTGTTTGTTGGTGTTGTTTGTTGTGGTGTTGGTGTTGTTTGTTGTGGTGTTGGTGGTGTTGGATGTAGTTTAGCAAAGTGTGCCTTTAATGTCATTCGCCTACAGAAATCTTTTAAATCCTCTTTCAATTGTAATTGGTCTATTTGTGGAGCGATTGGGCAAAATTTTAAACCCTTAGAGAGCAGGTTTATTTCCGCCTCACTGAGGGAATGATTGGAAAGATTGATGATCCCGAGTTTAGGTAGATCTACAAGTTTGGTTGTAGTAGAAGTTCTATTGTTGTTGGTTTGACTATTTTCAACCTCAGCTGTGTTTATTTCCATGGAGGAACGGTTCTGTATGTAATGATGTCTGCGGTTTGTGTATTGTTTTTTACGATAATGTCGATTTTTGTGTTTATGCTTAAGTTGGTCAGAAGTGGTTTGAGAAGTGGTTGGAAGTGGTTGGAGTGGTTGGAGTGGTGGAGAAGTGGTTGGAAGTGGTTGGAGAAGTGGTTGTAGTGGTTGTTCAGAAGTGGTTGGAGTGGTGGTTGGAGTTACCTGGTTATTGTTTACAATGGGTGTATTCTCTTGAGATGGTTTTATATGTTTGCATAACATTTCATCACGTTTAAGTTTCCTTTCCTTAACTTTAACAATGTAGTGTTTGGCAGCCATTAGCTTATCATTGAATGAGCACATTATGTGGTGGTATTGTCCAGGATTCACATTCGAATACTGTTGTGTTTTCTTCAATGGTTTTGCAATTTTTTGTTTGTCAGATGGAAATCAAGATGGCAAGTTCAGCGTTGGATTTCGAGATGGAGTTGTGCGCACAGTCGTTGGCCTTGACAGAGAAACACAAGCCAGTTATTCATTGACAATCGAGGCCATCGGTAATACCTTGTGGTCTTGTAGCTCATGATTGAGAATCAAAAGGACATTGAATTTTCCAAACAATTATCATTTACCCACAAAAATGTTAGTAATTCTGAAAACATAGAGGGTTTCACTATTTCCTATATTACCCACAATTCCTCATGGTTAGCTATGTTTGTGGTCATTACCAGTTGTAAAATGATTTTGGATGTCTGTATCTGCACAGAATAATGCATTTTTGGTCATTGTGAGAAGTGAGAGTCAAACAACGACCAAGGCTTTTACAGAATCTCAGCTGTTATATCTCACATTAGGATCTGAGGACTGAAGTTGTTTGGCTCAAAATTCTCGAGACAGTGATTGCAGCACTCCTTGCTGGCACATCATATAGTAAGTTAAAGCTGACTTTTTGAACTCTACCGGGGTTTATGTTCAGAATGGTCGACAACTGGCTGATGACCAGAATCCAACTTGAATCCTTGTGTTACTTGACTTGGATTTAGGCTGGAACTAAAAGCAGAATAACTTCGATTCGGATTCAAGGTGGATACCTTGCGTTCAGTGTTGATTCGACACCTTGTGAAATATGGGCTCGGTGTAGTCGAACGTGATGCTTTTTTCACAAGGTTATGTATTTATTACGTAAATACTTAACCACAAGGATACACACAAGAATCTTTGCCCTGCACCAACCCCATTATCCATCACCCATCCGCACACAGTTTACTGACGAGTCCTGCCAATATCCCCATACCAGTCTATAGCCAATGCATCCAGTTACCTACCTAATTCCAATTTTAATATATCCACACCTCCACTGCCACTACCTTGCTGGGGAGACCATTCCATGTATTAACTTCTCTGCGACTGAAAGACCCTTGCCATAAAACGGTCCTAATTCTCATCTTCTTTACCCTGAAGCAATGCTCACTGGTCCTAACACTGTCCAATCTAATGAAAAACTTCACCGCACCTATCCTGTCCACACCCATCATTATCTTAAACATCTCTATCAGATCCCCTCTTATTCATCTCCTTTCCAATGTATAAAGTCCTGTCTCTTTCAACCATTCCTCACAGCTTACTCTAGCTAGACCTGGAATCAATCGAGTATGCTGTACGCTCTCTATGGTATCTTTGTGGTGTGACAAAAAATGAACACAATATTCTCGAGAGGCCTCACTAAATTCCTACCTCTTGATTTACATGTTATCCCCTACTAATACAACCTAAAACCATGTTAGCGTTCTTTACCTTTAGCTGCCTACAACTGTCCTGTCTGTTTCCCACCCATATATATTACCACCCCCAGATATTTCTCCTGTGTGACACGCTGCAAAACTACCCCTTGCATCATATAATCTCTATTTTCAATGTTCCTCCTCATCCCCAGCACCTTACATTTCTTTGTTAAATTACATCTGCCAATCTTTTGCCCAATCCATTAAAGTAGCAACAGTTCCTGAATCTGTTCACCCCCTCTCTGTTATCGACCTTACCTCCAAGCTTAGTGTCATCTGCAAATTTAGAAAGCCTACTCTTAAACCCACTACCCAAATAATTGATGTAAATAATGAATAATGATGTGCACAGTACCAACCCCTGAGGTACCCCAATACTTACATCCTCCCAGCCAGACATCGTCCCACTCAAAGTCACTCTTTATTTCCTATCACTAATCCAGTTTACAATCGGGTTAGCGACTCTATCAGCTGTTTTAGGTCCAATTTAGATTTAGAGTTTCAGATTTCGGTTTAGATCGGTCTGATTTAGATTTTTCTCTTTCAATCAGTGCAAGAATAAACAGATTCCTCTTACTTTTAGCTCATCTGGAACGTAGTTCCAGGGAGCTTATGGGATGGCGTGCCATCCACCCATCAGTTTGTCCGTCTGTCCATCCATAAACACTTGCAACGTCTTCTCCAAAACCGCTGATGGGATTGTGACCAAACTTAGCTCAAATTGTATTTGGTATGTTGCAACTCCAAGTGTGTTCATGGCATTGAAAAAAAAATCGGGGTCGAAGGGGGTCTATCAGGGGTCAAAGTGGGTCCAGGTTTGACCCCCCAAAATAGGTATTTGCTTTTTCCTCTGAAACTACACACACTATTTTGATGAAACTTCACCACAACATTCATCACTCGTGATGTACCAAAGTTTTTTCATGGCATTATAAAGATCGGGATCTAATCGGGTTTGTGGGGGGTTTGAGTGAGTGATGGTTGCTCTTGATCCAGGTGAGCTTCAGGACATGCGGTCCTATTTTTCTTTTTATATTACCGGCCTACAGCTAGTTTAATTGTAAGATAACCTCGACAAGATCTGACACTCCTGTGTACAATCAAATAAACTTACTGATGCATAAAAATCTAATTTACTTTTACCTGCACTGGTAAATTCGACCTTGGATGGTGATCCAGTTCATGAATCAGGATATAAATGAAGAAAGGAATACATGCCTTATACTCATTTTCTCACAAATTTCACACCTCTTTTACATATGTAAATCTTTCATTGTGAAAAAACCTTTTAAGGTCTTGAGTTAATGACAAGGAAACTGATTACATTGAAATATAAAGTGGGAGGATATTCTTGTCTTGTCTTCACTTGATGACCTCCTTAAGACAATGTTCTTCATCCCTTGCCTTTGCAGTTTAATTTGAATACTCCACATACAGTACTTTTCCATAACTGTTTTGCAACAGTTCCACTAATCAACATGAAAGACAGCAGAAAACAAAAAAGTGTAAATTTGTTACTCTGTTTACAAATGCAAAAGCCCTCAACAGTGCAGCACATGAGAGTATGGTTCAAAATTGTGGAATATTTACCATCGACCCACAAAACCACCATGTAAAGGGTTAAAATCCACTGTGATTTGGTAATAGGATAAGTGGGCCCCATTGAACCAGATTATTCAATCAAAATCGAAAAAGATACTGCTTTTGATTTGGGAACATCATGCAATCCAGCAGGTCCAATCGGTTGAGTCAGCCTCTTATGGTAGTTTAGCCACTCAGAATCAGACTCTGGGTGAGCTGGCAGGATAGCCTAGCCTGGGTTTGAATCTTGGCCCAGCTAGGAACTGTCACTCTGGTGTTTCACATGCAGGGTCATGCATTAAATAACTGTCACCGTCCATCAGAAGGATGTTTAAATTGAAAGACCTGTCTGCCAATACTGAAGGTTCTTGGTGGGCATTGAAGATCCCATGGTGTTTTTTTGTGAAAATGGGGTGAGCACACTGAAGAAATGACAAATTCCTGCTACCTTCAGTCGATTATCCTGTGACAGAGTGGCAATCCCTCTAGGATTAGATCTAGCCTGGAAGCGTTTTTCGACTCGCTGTGAATGCCAGGATTCCCAGGGAAGCTCTGTCAAGAGTATGACCCTCCATTATTATTATTATTTTCCACAATCACAATTGTTATCTTGCTAAGTTAATGCTTTCTTTTCTTTATAAAGCTTCCCCTTTTCTTGTGAAACCTTTGCTAACTTTGATTTTGTTTTTGTTTTGATTTGTGATGGTTTAAAATTAAATCAACACTGACCTGTCTGCAGACAATGGACCTGCCGGGAGCAGGAAAACTGGAACTGCAACAATAAGAATCCAAGTGCTTGATATCAATGACAACCGTCCTGAGTTCCTGGAAAATAGTTATGAGGTCTCCATAATGGAGAACATTACTACCTCAACATTCATTGTGCAGGTACGAAGTCAGCATTACGCCTCAATTTCTGAATGTCATCTGTAAGTCTCCAAGTGTAACTTATACAACAGGCAAGAGTTGACCACCTATTCTACTCCCTAATTTTATTTTGAAACTAGCAAATAGTAGTCATCGCTTCACTGACGGGGATACAAGGGGAGGGAGGAGAAAGAGAAAAGTGGAGAGAGAGGGTGAGAGAGAGGTGGGGGGGAGCAAAGGGGGTGTGGGAGGGAGAGGAGGGGAGAGCAGATCAGATGACATCAGAATATAATGAAAGCAGATCACACAAGAAGGTGAACCAATGCAATCTCGTGTATAAAAATAAAAATTTCACTTTTTCTGCGGACGGACTGGATACCACTGAGCACCGCACAACATGTGTAGTTCTTTGTAGGTCCTGAACGTTGTACTTTGATCCATCGACCAGTGATTACAAAGGAGGATAGGATGTATTTTTGGTTGTGTTTAGTAGAGTATCAGTGCGTTCCACCTACGGGTACTTTTTCCCGTGAATTAACACTGTACGTAGCGCTGGGTAGCATAGGTGACTGAATTGCGTACATAATACCTCGTTCACTTCACCATACCACGTCGCTCACTCGGCATGCTGTATTGTAAAAAGTCGTGTGTGAACACTGTGGGGCTGCACCGCAGTTCTCTCTCAAAATACCACCTGTCATTAGCAAATACTGCCTGTCGCTTCACTGATGGGAATACCAAGAGAGGGGGGAGTGAGGAGGGAGTGTGAGTGGGGATGGGAGGAGCGCCGAAGCAGAGGGTAGAGGGGGGAGCGTTACCTTGACTGCAGGCTTATGTTTACCTAGAGTCTAGCTGTTCTCCATTACACCTCATGGAGGGATACAAGCAAGAGGGGGGAGGAGTTAATTTACCCCCCTTATACCTCATTGAGGCTAATGAGGCTTAAGTGAGAAGAGGACTTGAGGGAAGGGAGAGTTAACCTCCTGCAGTTTCATAGGCAGGCTGATTCATCAATGTGTTTGCCATCCTTTGGATGGATGTAAAACTGGACATCCTCTCTGCCGGTATTAGTGTAGGATTGAATGAAATAGGGTACGTTAAAACAGCATGTTCAAACATGTTCAAACAGATTGTACCATTTTTAAAGACATTATAACATGGGCTTCCCTTGAAGGATGAGACTCGTACTGTAGCTGCCACCCGATGTACCTGCTATCACGGAACTAAAACTCTCCGAGGCGGTAACTGCTCTTACTATTAAGATGACTTGTCTGATATTACATTTTTAACTTTTGCCAAATTTTAACGAAGACAATGGAACACATGTTTATCTTTGTATTTTATTGTGTAAATATGAAGAATACTTCATTTGATTTATCACCTTAACATTGTCTTGCATATAGATTTGTAATTTTATTTTCAAAACTGACAACTGCTGTGAGAATAAATGTCAATTACACCGCTGTTGACTGCATCACCATGGCTTGCAAACAAACAAATATTGAAGAATACCACTAAAAGTTGAGCACCAAAGTCGTTACAAATATTTAAGCAAAAATACATACAGCAAATGGAAAGGTAAGAGAATGGTGAAACAGGGGTGTGTTTCATAATATCAAACAGCTTGTGGAGTGCTCGCCAAGTGGGTTCAGCACTCAATCAAGCATTCCAACAGAACAGTTGATAAGGAATGGATGACTTGGCAAGCGATAGCAAGCTGATTGGTAATGGGACAAGACGACGGCAGCACCTTCATCAACACAAAAACAAAAAGTGGTGTAAAATATGGAGAAGGAGGGAGCCTTGCTAAAAGTAAATATGCTTAGTTGTAAGAATGGCTAATTTCTTTAAATTTTGAGATTTCACATCAGATTTCGACACTTATTTAGTCCACGAGATACAATCCTCAAATCCGAAGACAGGATTTGATTATATACTTTAATTAGTGCATGACAGTCCAACGTGGAAAATCGCATCACATAATTCATAAAATCACTCTAAGCTCCTAATTTGAAAACTATAGCACCAACAAAAGTGATGCATACAGCGATCCATAGGTATAAAGATCGGGCAATCGATGTGAGTGAGGAAGTGAAAATATTATTTTTGAGCACTTTATCATACAGAAACCATTGTGGCCTGTTCCAAATCCAGGCATTTTTGAGCAGGCCAAAACAAAATGTTGACTTATGACCCCTGCGAGGGGACAGTGAGCTGACCAAGATAGCATGCCGCCATGTTGGTAAGGCTTTTTAAAAATGATCTGCACCCCCTAAATTATCTTCAAAAGGGGTGTTTAAATTTACCCAAATACTGTACCCAGTTTTCATTCATGCACTCCTTTGGAGTGCCCTTCGTATGCATGCAAAGTTTCGGGCCGATATGTTTCAATGTTTTGGAGTTATGGAGGAAACACACACACACACACACACACACACACACACACACACACACACACACACACACACACACACACATACACACACATACACACACACACACACACGTTCTCTTTGATTATTATGGATATGTCAATTATAAATGATCACAGCCTTTCACACAATGGGATACACACAGTGCTGTCTCTCGGATGGACGTTAAATGGGCGTCTAATCTGCCACATTCATTGGTGTGCATTAAAGATCCCATGGTTGCCTTCGCGAAGAAAAGGTGAGCTATTGCCAACACCATGGCCAAGTTCCAAATTCCTGCCCTAACCAGTAGAGGCCATTGTATTAGTGGCAGTCACACCCTCAACTAAAGATGTTACCCCACAGCCATGTGCTACATATGAAAGAAGAACTTTAATGTGTACACTGTAACACCACTCCACACCGTCAGTAAACGATAAATGTTTGTGTCATTGTCTTTGGACGCATTATCCTTCATGAGCAGGAGCAAGGCCTGACTGGCCAATTTTTTTTTCAGATGCTGTATTGTTGTTCATAGGCATTTATGGGCAGTTTTGTACACCACTCCTTTCATATTCCATCTCCAGGCACTGCATGGCATCATTTCCGGGCACCGAAGGGGCCCGGCGATGATGCGCGCTGAAAGGGAGTACTCAGGTTTCACTCCGGTTGTTTGTTTGTTTTCTTGTTTCCTTTCTTGTTTGTCTGGGCAATATCTCAGCTATCCTTTAAGCTAGGAAGCTTAAATATTGGCACAATAGTGAGCCCGTGCTTTGAAAAGAATGGTATTTTTGTTTTTTGATTAATAAATAAATGAATAAATAAATCAATAAATTATACATTAATTAAGGACTTATTTATTTATTTTCTCATCTGGGCAATATCTCAGGAACCTTTTAAGCTGGGAAGCTGATATTTGGACACGACAATGACCAAGTGATTTGGCTGTAATGGCTATTTTTGATTGATCAATCACTTAATCAATTAGTTATTCGATTAATGACTTGGTTAATTAATTTTTTTAAAGTTACAGATTTGAATGAAACGGTCGTGGTTTATATATTCTATTAGCCAATTGATTAATAATTTAATTATTTTACGATTATTATTTATTTATTTTCGTTACTAATCACTTATTTATTTTCTTTCTCATCTGGGCAATATCTCAGGCACCTTTTGAGCTAGGAAGCTGATATTTGGACATGGCAGTGACCAAGTGATTTGGCTGTAAAGGGTAATTTTGATTTATTGATTACTAAATTAATTTATTGGTTATTTATTGATTCATCAATTAATTCTTTAATTTTTGATGAATTAATTTAATTAATATTCAAAAAGTTAGTGTCGGATGAAACACTGGTGGTTGAGGTGTGCTATTAGCCAATTGATTAAGAAATTATTTTATGATTATTATTTATTGATTTTAATTATGCAATTAATCAATCAATTGACGCGAGATCTCGGAGACGGTGGGAGGGATTTTCGAAGCTCCACACGGTCTCCACGTTTTTCGAAGTTAAGTCTGTTCACAATTGTATTTTGTCGAAACTGTATTTATCTTTCGGTGTGTGAAGGTATTGTGTGCAACTTTGGTTGTTTCTCGGTGTTTATCTTTCATAAATTGATCGTCTGTTTGCCGTGTCGTGTCTTGAGGCCTTGTACAGTGTGCACTGTACAACCTTGAGGCTTTGTTTTTCTCTCAGCGGTCCGTCGTTTGTGATCCAATAACTTTCGTTCTCTGTATTCCCAGTCTTTTCACCCATAGCCTACTTCCTTGTGTAAATCTCAACTCAACAAAAAAACAAACAAAAAAAAAAAAAACATTTCCTTCTCTGTTCTCATTCGTTTATTCATTCTTATTCGTTCGTTCGTTCTTCGACCACGTGTTTCTCCCCCATTTCCCCAGATAGTTTTCACTCATTAACCTTCAATGTTTACACTTTCCCCTCAAGTTATGTATTCCGTCATATTTTATAACACCTTTTTCTTCTTCTTCTTTAAAAGGCTGCTTTCGACTTGCTCACCAAATCAATTCATCCCAAAAAAAATATCCATCTCCTATAGTGCCTTTTTTCTACATTCCCTAAACTCTCCTGCACTCCATCCTCCATCCAGCGTCCTTAAACGTATTTTTAACTCGAAGGTCACAAGAAACTCATTTTGCAATAAATGTTCGTTTCCCATAAATCGTACACTTTCAAAAATCCAATCTCACCCCTCCCCTCCAAATCTTCCCCATAACCCCTCCCCTCCAAATCTTCCCCATCACCCCTCCCCTCCAAATCTTCCCCATCACCCATCCCTTTCAAATCTCCCCCCTTGCCCCCTCCCTCCTAAACTACCCCCTCACCCCTCCCCGCCAAGACGCCCCCTCGCCCCTCCCCTCCTAGACTCCTGCCTCACCCCTCCCCTCCAAATCTCCCCCATATCCCATCCCTTTCAAATCCCTCCCCTTGTCCCTTCCCTCCCAAACTCCCCCCTCACCCCTCCCCTTCAAATCTCCCCACCCTCATTGCTTCTCAATTTCCCCCCTCTCACTCCCCCTCCTCAAAGCGTCCTCCCCGCTTCTTCCCCCTTCAAACTCTCACCTCCATCTCCCCCAACCTTCTGCCTCGCTCTTCCCCCTCCTCAAATAACACCTCATTGTGGCTCACCCAATCACCATCAAACCTTTTGTCCGCCCCATCCTTCCCTTTCTCCGAGCTATTCTGAAATCTCTGACACACCTTCAACAGCTCTCCCTATCTCTTCCACCTCTTCCACATCTTACCCTACCCCTCCTCCCCCCTGTTCTGTATCTGATGCTCCCCCTTCCTCTTCATTAACGGTATGGACCTCAAACATCCGGGGCCTTCGTTCAAACTTAACTGATCTCTCCATACAGGTTGCTTCTGTCAAACCAGACGTGATCTGCTTAACAGAAACTTTCCTCCTTTATGATGTCTCTGATTCCATAGTATCTCTCCCGGGCTACTCCCTCCTCCGGTATGATAGACCTGAGCCTCGTCCTGGAGGCGGGGTTGCTATCTTTATCAAAAACTCTCTTCCTCACTCGCCCTGCACTGCACTCTCTCCACCTCACCCCCAGGAATACCTCTGGCTACGGCTTCCCCTTCGCTCCCACCTCTTGTTCATATGTGTGTTGTACCGTCCACCAAACAGTGATGACTGCATCTACATCTCGCTGTCTGATGATATGGACCAACTTCTATCTACTCATCCCAACTCTCTCTTCCTCATATGTGGTGATTTCAATTGTCACCATGCCAGTTGGCTGGGTGTGGGAACCTCTCTCACCAGCCATGGCTCTTCAGCAAAGGACTTCTGCGACTCACTGGGACTGACACAATCTGTCAATTTCCCGACCCGGATCTCAGTCAACGGAACATCTTCTCTTCTGGACTTGGTTATGACTAACTTCCCTGAAAATGTCTGCTGCTCTTCTTCTGCTCCGATCGGATCATCTGATCATGTCCTTGTTAAAGTGGACATCTCTCTGACCATCCTCAGGGAGCCTGCTCAGCGTCGACGAGTCTGGCATTTCACTCAGGCCAACTGGCACGGTCTTCAAGCAGCCATCAATCATCTGGACTGGTCTCCCATCTCTACCACCTCTGACATCAACTCATCCTGGGAATTCTTCCAAAGTAAATTGCTCTCTCTCATGCACAGATTTATCCCATCTCGTCTTCAGTTGTCATACCCTTCCTCCCGTCCATGGTACACGGAATCTTGTGGTGAGGCTGTTGCCCAGAAACAACTTGCCTTCGTCTCCTGGAAAGCAAATCCAACGGAAGGAAATCTCATTTCCTTTCACAAAGCCCGAAACAAGTGTGTGTCCACCCTCAGGAGAGCCAGGAAACAATATCTCTCCGTTCTCAAGACCGAACTCTCTTATCTGTCTCCCTCTTCCAAATCCTGGTGGCGTCTGGTCAAATCCGTTTCTGGTGTTTGTTCCCCCTCCATCCCCTCCCTTACCTCAAACGGCTACACAGCTGACTCCGCACGTGAAAAAGCTGAATGCCTCAACTCTGTGTTTGCCTCTAAATCTTGTGTCCCAAACCCATCCCTCTCTGTACCCACCATACCCAGTCGTACCCTGCTGCTCCTGGACTCCGTGTCCTTTCCTCCTGACAAGGTGGAAAAGTTTCTGTCAACCCTCGACTCTGATTCTGCAACTGGACCCGACGGCATCAGCCCACGGGTCCTAAAATCCTGCTCTGCTGCTCTATCTCACCCTCTCTCTGTTCTCTTCACCCTCTCTTTTGCTCAAGGTCAACTGCCATCTGCTTGGAAATCAGCCAACATCACCGCTTTGCACAAAAAAGGTGCAAAAACAGATCCTAGCAACTACAGACCAATCAGCCTTCTCCCAATTATCAGCAAAGTCATGGAATTCCATCATTGCTTCGGATATGAAATCTTTCCTCTTCTCCAATGGCTTGATCTCTGATCATCAATTTGGTTTCAGACCAGGTCACTCTACTCTGGACATGCTGCTTCTGCTGTCTCAACAATGGATGGAGGTCCTCAATGCCAAACAGGAAATTAGAGCTGTCTCCCTCGACATATCACGTGCCTTCGACACGGTCTGGCACCCCGCTCTGCTCACCAAACTCTCCTCCTTTGGTATCCATGGAAATCTCCACGCATGGCTGGCGGACTTCCTCTCTAGTCGTCGTCAACGTGTGGCCCTGAATGGGTTTCTCTCATCTCCTCTCCCTGTTCAGGCTGGAGTTCCCCAAGGCAGTGTTCTGGGCCCCGTGCTTTTTCTGGTCTTCATCAATGATCTCTCTGACTCTCTCGAAAATCCTCTCTATCTCTTTGCTGATGACTCCACTCTCTGCCGCTCCATTCCTCTTCCCTCAGATCGGCAGTCTGCTGCCTCCTCACTCTCTGAAGACCTGGACAAAATCACAGACTGGTCAAACAAGTGGAACATGTCTTTCAATCCTGACAAATCTCACACTCTTGCTATGTCTCTCCGAAAAGATCGACTGGACAACCCTCCCATCTACTTTCTCAACAATCCTCTCCAA
Source organism: Myxine glutinosa (assembly GCF_964187855.1). NCBI lineage: Eukaryota > Metazoa > Chordata > Myxini > Myxiniformes > Myxinidae > Myxine > Myxine glutinosa. Next base: position 90,011,441 of record NC_136268.1, read on the forward strand.
GAAGTTCTGTCGCTCAAGATTTTGGGTCTCACTATCTGCCATGATCTTTCTTGGGAAAACCACATTTCCAAGCTGGCCTCCAAAGCCAGTCGCCGACTGGGCATCCTCCGTCGTGCGAAGTCCTTCCTCGGCACACCTGAGCTCCTCACCACATACAAGGCTTTCATCCGCAGCTCAATGGAATACTGTTCTCCCCTATGGGCCGGTGCTCCTGCCTCACACCTAGCTCGGCTTCACGCTGTTGAAACCAAAGCTTTCAGAATTATTGGAATCTCCCGCGATGAAGCTATCTCTGAGGGCCTTTCACTCACTCACCGCAGGCAGGTAGGTGGTCTTTCTGTCTTCTACCGACTCCTCTCCGGCCTTGCACCCCCAGCTCTCTCTGTGCTCTGTCCCCCAAATATTCCTACAGGTCGCACAAGATCTGCCAGCAACCCTCTGATGGTTAAACTGCCGAAATCTCGGCTCTCTGCTCACCTTCACTCTTTCATTCCTCTTTTCTCCCGCCTCTGGAACAAACTCCCTCACTCCCTTCAATCCCACTCCTCCCTCCAGGTCTTTAAAACAGCTGTTCACCACCATCTCTTATCTTCCCCCATCCAAAACCTTGATCTTTTCTACCCCCGCTAATTCACCCCAGATCCACCTTGTTTGAAATTCCAACTTCTTTCCTGGAAGTCCTGGCAGTGTCCATATGTTTTATACCTCTCCCACCGCCCCCTTCCCATGCCCCCCCCCCCAAAGCCCTCGCCCTCTCTCAGATCTCTCGATGTCTCCATGTCTCTCGGTCCCTGCTCTCAAATGTTGTGTTTGTGTCCTTCCCCCTCTCTCCCCATCTTGTCTACCGCTCCCGATGTTATATGTTTTATGTGTCGGTTTGTCTTTCTGTGTGATTAATGTTCGCTCTTTCACGAGCCTCGATCTTGTATACAAAAAAAAAAAAAAAAAAAAATTAAAAAAAAAAAATTATTTCACAACTCTCCCGCCCAATACTGTCTCTATGTGCTGTATGACAGTATCGCCGAGTGCCATAGGCGCCCCAGCAATGCCGCGCTGGAGGATATTTATTTATGTGGCATGGGGGCGGTGTACTTAGAATGTATCTGTACTTGTTTATATTCCTTTTTCCAGAAATGTGGCTTGTATTTTGAAGTTGACCATCAGTATGTCAAAGTTCAACTTTATAGCTTACATAGAAAGTACTAATCATTTATATCGGTGAATGAGCCAGTCAGTCATTCAATGCTTCGAAAGATATTTATATTGTTACAGTCACCAGACCACCACGGTTGCCCAGTTCAAATCTGGTGAGTCATGTCAAAATGGCCATGACAGTCCCTTGGCTCAGAGACCTTCTGCCGGATCCTGTGTTCAGAGCTGCGTTTCCGTGCAGATTGAAGTCCTTGGGATGAGCAAGTGCCATGCCGATAGCATTCAAGTGACATATTAATCTTCGGCCGAGTAACCCGGTGTTACGGTCTGTGACCTTTTCCTTCTCCCTTCCCCGCCCCCCCCCCCCACCCCCCTGGGAGTTAGACCAAGTGGTTTGGTCCATGTGTATAAAGTCTATGATTGGCTGTGGGGCAGGGGAGGGGCCAGGAAGGTGATTCAGAGGAGAGAGTGGCCATTTTGGAGAAGGGCTCATGGCGGAGTGCTTTTTCTGGGGTTGTAAAGTTTCCAGCTGCCATTTCTCTACCTGAAGGGTGACGTTGATCGAACTCTTGCTGCCATACCTCTACTGCCTTGGGGCCTACTCATGGACTTGCCTACTCCTACCCTCTCATGCTGGGCCTGCACTGGGGCCTACCTCTGGGCCTGCCCTGGGGCCTACTGTTGGGCCTGCCCTGGGGCCCATTGTTGGGCCTGCCTTGGGGCCTACTCGTGGACCTGCCTACTCGTGGACCTGCCTACTCTTGGACCTGCCTACTCTTGGACCTGCCTACTCTTGGACCTGCCTACTCTTGGACCTGCCTACTCTTGGCCCTGCCTACTCTTGGACCGGCCTACTCTTGGACTGGCCTACTCTGGTTTTTCCCTCTTTTCTCCCTTCTTGGTTTTATGTGTAGGAAGAGATTTTTCGTGTGATAATCTATGAATAAAGACAGTGTGATTGAAGGCTTGGCTTGGTGTGCTTCAGGCCATAACACCGGTCACATGTGATCCTATCCAATCGATCTGGATATATAGCCAAACTGGATATATAGAGTCCTTAGATGAAAAGGTCATGGACAAACAGAATCCACTCAAATCAGGTTTGTAATTTCTATTGAAAACGAACACAGGTTCGGCAATTTACAAGAAGCAAAGACATTAAAGAATTCCTCCCTTACCCACTACCGGCACTCGACCATGAAATGGATCATCAATATGCAGTTCGTATCAATATACAGTCACGTGAAAAAGTAAGTACACCCCATGTAAAGTTTTGACTTTTTCAACATATTTCAACATACAGCTATTTGATCTTAATTTCAACAATATTGATAGATAAAGGTGATATAATATAACACATATCATGAAACATTTACATTTTGTAGTCCATTGTATAATTTAAATAAACATAAATGAAAATTTCGCATGTGGAAAAAGTAAGTACACCCCTAATATTTATCACTACTTCAAATACCTAAAATTAGAATCAGGTGCACCAGCTGAGGTGCAAATGATTAGAACATCATTAGAGAGGATCTTGGAGGAACTTGTCTTATTTAAACCTCAGACATTTCGTTTGGTTTGCTCTTTGTTGTTGAAGTGTGCGGCGTCACCATGCCGAGATCAACAGAGCTCGCTGAGGTCTTCAGAAAGAAGGTTATAGATGCCTATGAGTCTGGGAAGGGATTTAAAAAGATCTCCAAACAATTTGAAATCAATCATTCGACTGTCCGGAAGATCATTTACAAGTGGAGAAGATTCCAAACAACTGCCAACTTGTTCAGGCCAGGCCGCCCCAGCAAGTTCAGCCCGAGAGCAGACCGCAAGATGCTGAAAGAAGTCTCGAAAAACTCCAGAATGTCATCACGGGACCTACAGGTAGCTCTTGCCACTGTTGATGTCAAAGTGCACGAGTCTACCATTAGAAAGAGGATGCACAAATTTGATCTACATGGGAGGTGTGCCAGGAGGAAACCTTTGCTGTCCAGAAAGAACATCAGGGCAAGAATAAAGTTTGCCAATGAACACCGAGGCAAAGACCAGCACTTCTGGAACAATGTGCTCTGGACAGATGAGTCAAAGGTAGAGCTATTTGGCCACAGTACCAGAAGATATGTTTGGCAAAAACCAAAGACAGCAGTTGACCACAAGAACCTGATACCAACTGTAAAGCATGGTGGTGGAAATATTATGGTTTGGGGCAGCTTTGCTGCATCAGGGCCTGGGCAGCTCACCATCATATAATCCACTATGAATTCTTAATTGTAGCCGAGGGTGCTTGAGGATAATGTGAGACCACCTGTCGGAAAGTTGAAGCTCAACCGAAGGTGGACCTTACAACATGACAATAACCCTAAACATACCAGTAAATCCACCAAGGAATGGCTGAAAAGAAAGAAATGGAGGGTTCTGGAATGACCAAGTCAAAGCCCGGATCTAAATCCCATCGACATGTTGTGGGGGGATTTGAAACGAGCTGTGCATGCAAGAAACCCCTCAAACATCGCACAGCTGAAAGAATTCTGCATTCTGAAAGATTCTGAAAGAATTCGGCAAAAATTTCTCCCAGTCGATGTCAGAGACTGGTAGACAGTTATAAGAAACGCCTACTTGAGGTTGTTTCTGCCAAAGGGGGCAATACCACCTATTAGAGCCAAGGGTGTACCTACTTTTTCCACATGCAAAATTTGCATTTATGTTTATTTAAATTATACAATGGACTACAAAATGTAAATGTTTCATGATATTTGTTATATTATATCACCTTTATCTATCAATATTGTTGAAATGAAGGTCAAATAGCTGTATGTTGAAATATGTTGAAAAAGTCAAAACTTTACATGGGGTGTACTTACTTTTTCACGTGACTGTATATTGGGCCCTGCAGCCTGCACACAGTGAGGCAATTGGGGAAAGCACGAGACCATTTTGCTAACCTTCAGAGCTCAATGCAACCTTCTAGCTGGTTGCATGACGCTGGAGGCCCCACGGCACCAGGAGGTGTCAGTTCCCCATAACTGCCATTGATGGTGCCAAAAGCCCACTTAGTTCTTTGTGATGCTCAGTACCTTATTCATAATGCTCAGTTCATCGGGCACCCACCACAAACGGCCATGAGGTCCTTGCCAAACATCTCTGATGTGCTGAAATGTTTCCGTGGCACAGTCCTCCACCTTGTCTGCACCGTTCCTCCTCTGTCGCCGCAGCACCGACAGCTCGAGCTCCTGGTCACTATAGTGGTTAGAATGGACGGATAGATGAACAGATTTGATTGACTAGTGAACCAGTGTCATCCACTAGTGAGCGAGACACATCATGGGTCATGAGTGAGTGAGCCGTAATTTATTGACTCCTCCAGGTTGCTTAACCACTCCTTCAGGTCTATCCAATCCAATAAATTTACCTTTGCCTCTCAGCCGATCAGGTTGCCTTTTCGAGGGGGCATGATCGCCTGGCGATCCACAATTTTGCATGTGCCCCTCAGTCGTTTTATCTCCTTTCACAGGGTCAGGAACGCATTTTGATCCGGCATTTCCCCGGGCTTTTGGAGCAGGGTGCTTTCTTTTTCCTCCTGGTGTAACTGAGGGCACTGAACCTGAGTTGCTGGCAAAATTTCTGCTTGTATTGGGGTGTAGGGGATAAGGAGGAGGGCGAAAGAAAACAAGTAACAAAGAAGGGTTCCTGGGGTGAGAGAAAACAATAGGGAATGTGAACATCTATCAATTACATATGCAAGGCATATCTATTCACACGGAGTCTATTCACATCTACATATTTTAGTTATATCCATACACTAGCAAGGTACCCGTGCATGCACAGGTGGGAATCCAAAAGCAAACAACCAATGCGGAAACGGTGAATGCTAAACCATGCAACCAATAAATTCACATTCCTGTGCCACCTTTAGTCGAACGTCAGACATAAACAGCCGGTACGTGAAGGATTTGCCCAAAAAGTGTACCCGTCTGAATGGTAACATACCAAGTCAATGGCGAATCCGCGAATGTCATGGTTAGAAAGTAGAACCACTCATGTCATTTCCTCATTAATATTTCAACTCAATATCTCTATTTTCATTCCAAACAACATCATTCCAATCATACATCAATACTATAACAAAATACCATGTTAAATGACGATTGTATTGAGATATTATCAAACCAGCCCATTGTTGTCATCTGTTCGCTTACGGATTCCGGAGCAGATCCGTCTGTATCGAGTCATAATTTCATTGAGGCAGAATTTTATGCAGAATCATAATTTTTTTGAGGAACTTATGAACCCCCTACCTACCTTAGGACATCTGATGGGACTCCTAAACGTTCCACAGAAGGCTTGGCGGATCTAGCCCCAAAACTGAGGGAGTAGTTTCTGGACGGACAGACAGACAGACACTCTTCTTTTATAATATACATACATACATACATACGGAGTTCACATAAATATCTATTTACCGTATGCTTAACGAAACACATATTTGAAGAAATAACTGCCATATACTAAGGATTCCTTAACCCCTAAGAATCATTTCCGCAACGAGATATATGATATTTGTGAATATCGTGCCCACAAAAAAAAAACTGAATGTTTTCATTTACATTGGTATACTGGCACCATTCTATTTTAGCTTAAAGCAAACGACTGCAACTCAGGCATCTATCTATAATTCCAGTAATCTCTGTCTGTCTGTCTGTACGTCTGTACGTTTGTCTGTGACCGCTGTTTCTCGACAACCACGGGTCCGATATACTTTTAACTTGCCAGGTATATTGCTGGGGACCCGAGGATGTGCCTTTTCAAGGTTTCATATTAATCGGACAATTACTTACCGAGCTATGTCCAAAAAACGATTCAACCAATCAGAGAGCAGCGAACGATCGCGTGTGCCGAACGTGGCGGGCACACTCTGCCTCGGATGGCACATTTGAGAGCGTATTCATTTATTTCACGTTTGCAAACTATGTTGGCGTTAAACTATGTTTTAATAAAGTTTTAAAACTAATAAAAACGAATTTGCGATTCATTCGCTTTCCTGCGCGTTTGTGCACGCGATGGCGATTGCTTTACCAAACTCCGGAAGCCGTTCGCTTTGGACCAAACCATTGCATGTAAATAGAGGGGGGGGTTCTGTGGTCGTTGCGAATGGACCAAACCATTCATGTAAATAGAGGGGGGGGATTGTCACTGTACTCGCAAGCCGTTCGCCATTCGCTTTGGCGTTGCGAATGAACCAAACCATTTCATGTAAATAGAGGGGGGGGATATAATTTTAGATAGATATATAGTACGGGCATATATATAGTACGGGCATGCCCTAGTATTATTAATGCTGTTAGTTTTACAACTTTGAATAACCCTCTCCGACTGCATCATTTTCAATGAGTTTGACAACGTTTCTCATCAGATTATTGGTCTTCACACATCGTACTTCTGTAGTTGAACACATATTTGATGACATGATTTTCTATTTCCCCAAAGACTGACAAGTATTGAGGTTGTTTCCCACGTCATGATGCCATCTGTAGTTTTTTGTCTTCTGGTCCCGCTTTCTGTGCTGGCTGTTCGCTGAAAATCGTTTTTTTTTAAAATAGTCACAACAACCTGTTTAATGCACTTTGTCCTTAAATGTATGTCATCTCTTGAAATATTTGGAGCACATTGTGGTTTTATTTATTTATTATTAACTAACTACAGTACTTAGTTTCTGAAGGAACAAATTACAAAACGACCTTACAAGTCAAGTTGTAGAACAAAGGCATGAGTGAACCCACAATTGTTACATGAGCATCAAATTAAACGATGTAATTCAAGGTCAAAACTTTGGTAGATTATGCTGAAGTGTGTCAACACAAATCTGTCCTGTCATCTAAGTGAAACAATTTTACACTTCAATGCTTTCCCCTTTTGGGGAGGGGTAAGGGAATAAGGGGGTCGATATATTCCCTACACACTTTTGCCCTAAATAAAAAGCTTTACCAAAACAATACTAGAGCAGAGCCCATCCTAGTATTGCATTTAACTAGGGCATGCCCGTACTATATATATATATATCTAAAATTATATCCCCCCCCCTCTATTTACATGAAATGGTTTGGTCCAAAGCGAACGGCTTGCGAGTGGTGACAATCCCCCCCCTCTATTTACATGAAATGGTTCGGTCCAAAGCGAACGGCTTCCGGAGTTTGGTAAAGAAATCGCCATCGCGTACACAAACGCGCAGGAAAGCGAATGAATCGCAAATTCGTTTTTATTAGTTTTAAAACATCGTTTAACGCCAACATAGCGCCAACATAGTTTGCAAACGTGAAATAAATGAATACGCTCTCAAATGTGCCATCCGAGGCAGAGTGTGTCCGCCACGTTCGGCACACGCGATCGTTCGCTGCTCTCTGATTGGTTGAATCGTTTTTTGGACATAGCTCGGTAAGTAATTGTCCGATTAATATGAAACCTTGAAAAGGCACATCCTCGGGTCCCCAGCAATATACCTGGCAAGTTAAAAGTATATCGGACCCGTGGTTGTCGAGAAACAGCGGTCACAGACAAACAAACAAACGTACAGACGTACAGACAGACAGACAGAGATTACTGGAATTATAGATAGATGCAATTTAATTTAATTGCATTTAATGCAATTGCAATATTGCTTCTTCCTTGGGATAAAAGTTTGTACGATACATCTCGACTTTCCACCTCTCCTTATCCCTCTGCTTCTCGTTCCTATCTCCTCTCCAAAAGGGCAAAGCATCCAAGGGTAAAATCTTCCAACACTTGGTTACAATATCCACAAACGCAAGTTCTATTTCATCTGTGGAAAAGCAAAAATATGAAGTTATGGCATCACCTATTGGAAATGAATATGAAAGTCAATTCTTCCACAGAGAGAGAGAGAGAGAAAGAGAGAAAGAGAGAAAGAGAGAGACTTTGACTTTTGAAGCTCTTTTATTATGAAGGTAGGAAAACCACACAAGTCATGCAAATAATATAATCACAACAATTCCAAACATGTGCAGCCGAACAACAACAATGAAAACGCCAAACACTAAAATAAAAAAATTAACAAACCAGTATCAAGTTTAGAAAAACGACCCTTTACACACCATTTTTCCACAAAGGTTTGTAAATCATCTTTCATTTGGAAAAAAGAGAATTCCAAGCATAGCCTTGCCATGACCAGAGCCTTAAACACAATTACCACATCACATAAAATATCAGCATTTGCCAGGAGCTTTGCTTTTCTTGTCTTGTAGATTGCTAATTTTCCAATAGAAATTAAGAAATTAACAAGAGCAGTCTCAGAGCGTTTTTGTAACTAAGTGGTATTCCAAAAATAAAAACCCATGTAGAAAAAGAAAAGTTCATACGATTAAAAAAAGTTGATAAAAAAAAAAACAAAGAAGGGAGAGAGTCTTGCACAATCTACTGTTACGGATACCGGCCCTAATTATGGTGGTTCTTGTTATAATGGTTGATTCTAGATTATGCTTATTGTGGTTAAAAGGGTTAAAAGCGCTCCTGGTAAAATGTGGCCGGAAATCGGATCGTGACCCGGAAGAGATAAGGAGGGGGGGGGGGGGGGGGGGAGAAGCGGCGGAAGACCGTGAGCAGACGTTTCTGACTGCAGCTCCGGACCGAGCAGTCAAACGTACAGTACAAGGGAACTTTGCCTCCTTGAAAAGAAGTCCGCGCGATAGGAGATCGCCGGATTGCTGCGCAGCCTGTGTAGTCGGGTATCCTCACTGAGGTTGCCGAGTATCCTTACCTCCAAACCCGGGTGCGAGAGAAAGCCGTCCGCCATCTTCGCCACGCGCACAACCGGCAGTGACCAGGTTTTTGTGTCACGTCGGCCGGGCGTTATTCTCCGGTGGCTTGCCGGGGACGGCTGTAAAAGACAGTGGCATTTGGAGGGTTATTGAGGAGACTCGCGGATTGAACCGCAACCGTGTACGTACCAGAAATCGGCTTTGGGAGGTTTCCCATTCTACCGCTATCATGCTGGGGATTGGACCACGTGACCTGCGGGTTGGTTCGATCGTCTACGCCTCCCCTGATTGGAATCGGAAATTGATTCCACGCTCGCTGGAGCGAATCGACGTCGCCTGGGAGGAGTCCAGAGACATTGGGGAAAGGGCCGTGAGTTTGGGGGTGAAGGGACTCGATAAGGTGGTGCCACCTGTAGATAGGAATTATATGGTGAAGTGCTGTACTAATTGGGGTCGTGATTCCTGTGTGGGATTTATAATATATGGTGGTTTGTTCGTAACCCTTGGTGTGGACTCGTTATTGATTGGCTTGTTTTCAACCAAGGACAACACATCTTTCTGCCGGGGACTTCCTCGGGGTTCGGAGGTTTACCGAGACCAGAGGATAGGGGAGGACCCCGTAACACTACGTAAGCATGGAAAAGGTCCTCAGAAATCATACAAAAGGGGCATTCTACTTAATTATCCTCATTAAAACGATGTAATAAAACATTGGAGGGCAACACCATATGGGCGAGTCTCCAAGCAATATCACCAGTTCTTTTAACAATCGGTGAAACATACATTGCAGACCATTGCAGATGGGAGGGAGACCCAAAAAGCAGTTTCTCTTTCCATCGAGCCCCAAAAGAAACCGGCTGTAATGAGGGAAACCGGATTGAAATACACAAATGATAGTCTCTTTTTATCCTTGCTGGAAAGTGGTGATGAGGATAACAAGATAGATGTTGTGGCACTATCAGCTGGCAGGCTAGAGCTAGCACAGATCTGTGGTGGTGAATGGTGGTCACCAATGTTGGCAGTTAAGCTCATGCCCAAGTGCCTGAAAACACACAGGATTTCCTGTAGGACCTTGGCTACGCTCCTCAAAGATCTGTTACCAGTTCTTACTTGAAGATGTCCTGCGGAGAACCAACTATTCCTGTTAGTCACGAAGGTCCCAAGTCGTGCTCATGCCAGCACTCAAAAAACGTTGCACAAAAGCACGCGAGTGAGGAAGAGCAGGAAAAAGAGCATTGTAGAAAAGTGTTTCCCAGAGGAACTTTTCACTGTTGTGCGTCCCCATTTGCCGAGTTACTGAAATGAACCACCAGATGTGCAAGACATCTTGGTAAAGGTCAGGGAGCAGTGAAGCATCGACATGTTGCAGCTCCATGAAAAAGAGTTCACAATTGTAGCCTAGCATGCCGGCTTGTTTTAATATACAGTTTGCAGTAGATTTCCAGGGCAAGGCCTCCAGAAATATAAAACGACGAGCTGTGGAGACTCGGAAGGCCATCACCCGACAAAGAATGGCCACATGTCCATTACCCCCTTCCGCCAGTGGAAGGCAAATAGTCTCTGGCTTTAGCCAGTATTTGCCATCCCAAAAGAAGTCAAGTAAGCATTTTTGGATTGACGACACCAACGTTGCAAGGCAATCATTTTATGCCATAAGAGAGGGGGCACCAGGTTGTTAATGACCAGGGCACGACCTCTAAAAGACATGGTCGACAAAATTCCTCTCCATCTGTTTAATTTATTGCTAATTTTGTGGAGCAAACCATCCCAATTCCTTTTGACAAAACCAGGGGTTCCAAGATAAACACCGAGATATTTCACACCTTCTTTTCCCCATGTCAAATTCAGAGGGAGAATTGGAAGGGCAGAAGGTGGCGTACCGCCGACCCAAAATGCTTTACATTTCGACCAATTAATTTGCGTTGTACATGATTGAGAGTAGACCCGTAGACACTCAAATAGCAGAGCAATGTCATTACTGCTGCGAACAGCAACTGTTACGTGCTCCTCCCCAAACCCCGGTCACGGTGTAAAGAGAAAGAAAAAGAGGAAGAAGAAGGCGGAGCGAGTGAGTCGGACAAGAAGCCAAGCTGCTTCGAGGTCTGGAGAGAACGAAGGTCACGAGTGAACTTTGGGTTTCCCGGGAAAGGGATTCCTGCGACAGAGTTGTCATCGCTGTGACAGATAAACCTGCGTGACGGGTTTTGCGGTCGATTCCGAAGAGAATCGTTGGAGTGCCATTACGTCTCGAGAACGGGCCGTTGGCCATTTTTGACTCGCACCCGATTTTCGCATCGCTCCAGGTTTTTCACCTTGCTTCAACCATTTTCACCACATCCAGACGTTAATCTGGTGTGTGTGTGAAACGTGGATTTTGAATGGGAAATTGCGGTTCGCCGAGTGGGAGCCGTTGAACGTCCGTACCAGAAGGTGTGATTTCCCCGTCGCTTCAGGAGGGTGCCTTCGCCGATCTTTGGCAGTGTGACTCAACTGAGCGGGATTCTGGTTTCGATACGACATCGTTCTGATGATCGCTGGAGCGGATCGACTTGGGCTTGATGCCGGAATAGAGACATTGGGGAATATTCTTCTTTTCGCTCACTTGGAGCACAGTGAGTTATATTGTACGAACCTGATGGTACCATCATAGGAAAATGGTATATTGGTTGTACAATTGATTACTATTGTTATTGTACTGTTATTCTTGTGTGATCTTAATACAATACTTGTTTGTTGGTAACAATTGGTGTGGTTTCACGATTGATCTTTGACATACAGAATAACACATTTTTCTGCCGTGACTCCTCTCGGGGCTCGGAGGTACACCGTGACCGGGGTTGGGGAGGAGCACGTAACAAATTGGGGGTTCGTCCGGGATATAATTCCCTAACATTCCCAAAATTCCCAAATTTGGAATTTCCTAACATTACCAAATTTTTTCTAAAAATTTAAAAAATTTTGTGTGAAGGTTAACAGGTGCTAACTAATAGTCACCATGGTGTATGACACAGAGAAGTTTGCGGCGTCCCCTAATGATGCACAGTTCCAGGCATTAAAAAGATCGGAACTCATGATATTGGCCAAATATTTTAACTTCGAGGTCCGAGTTAATATGAAGAAAGCAGAGATGCAGACATTGGTGGTAGAATCTCTGGTGGGACAAGGAACATGGAAAGAGGTAGCCTTCGATTGGTTACCCGAGGAAAAAGAAAATGTGGAGCTCTGGAAAATGGAGATGCAACTGCAGAGCCAGGAAATGTTAAAAGCAGAGGAAAGGAAAGCAGAAAAGGAAAGAGCAGAACAGAAACGAGAATTCGAGGAAAGAAGAGCAGAACAGGAATGAGAACTCGAGGAAAGAAGAGCAGAACAGGAAGGAGAACTCGAGGAGAGAAGAGCAGAGGAAAGGAGAGCTGAAGAAGAAAGAAGAGCAGAGGAAAGAGCAGAGGAAAGGAGAGCCGAAAGGGAGTTAAAGGAACGTGACATGGAGTATCAGAAGGAACTTAAACTCAAGGAGATGGAATTACTGGGAGAACGGAGAGAAGTAGTATCCATGCCGGCTAGTTCGACAACTAGTCAGAACACTTGGGATGTTGGTAGGCATGTGAGGCTGGTTCCACCCTTCAATGAAAAGGAGGTAGCCAAGTTTTTTTTACACTTTGAGAAAGTGGCTCAAATGCTAAAATGGTCTGTGGGGTCCTGGACTATGTTAGTGCAAAGTGTTCTGGTGGGTAAAGCTCAAGATATATTTTCGGCTTTACCGATTGACCAATGTGCAGATTATGAGAAAGTGAAGAAAGCCATTCTCAAAGCCTATGAATTGGTCCCTGAAGCTTACCGACAAAAAATCAGGAATGCCAGGAAGAGGGAGAGTGAGACCCATGTGGAGTTTGCCAGAATGAAGGAAACCATGTTTGATAGGTGGTGTGACTCGAAGGAGATTGGGAAAGACTTCAACCTGTTACGACAATTGATCTTGGTGGCGGGAATTCAAACAGTGTGTCCACATGGACATTAAAGTACATCTGGATGAGAAGAAAGTACCAGAGTTGTATGAGGCAGCAACCGTGGCAGATGACTATGCCTTGACACACAGGATGGGGTTCCACAAACCTAACTTCTTGCCAAGAGTTAGCCAGGGGAGTTATGGTAAATCAGGTTCGGAGAACAGATTTTCATGGAGGCGGCCTAGAGAGGACTATGGGGACAAATTGGATACCGCGACTTTTAGGGATCAGAAGAATGCAGTTCCAAGACATACTTATCTTCCGGGGGGCCTGAGGCAGACCACGAGTTTTTTCCTCCGGGCCTACTTGCGCTTTTTGCAAGAAACCTGGGCATTTCATGTCCCAATGTTACGTCCTGAAAAGGAAAAATCAGGAGCGGAGTCAAACTAGTGCAACTCCGAATGCATTGGCCAATGCGAGAAATCGCCCTGGGAGGACAGTGCCTTGTGAAGGTTCCCATGCCAAAGTTACGGCATCACAGAACGACCTTGTTCAAGAGGGTTACAAACCTTTTATTTCAGAGGGGTTTGTGTCACTGGATGGGGACTTAACGAACCAGAGACCTGTTAGGGTATTGAGGGACACAGGAGCACATCAATCTTTGGTGCTTGAGGGCATTTTGCCATTGTCAGAGAAGACGGCAACTGGTGTTAGTGTTCTTTTACAGGGGGTTGGTGGCTATGTTAAAGCTCCACTTCATGTCATCCATTTAAATTCTGATTTGGTGTCAGGACCGGTCACCATAGGTTTACAAGCCACTCTTCCTGTAGAGGGAATGTCTTTTATTATCGGCAATGATTTGGCCGGTGGTCGAGTTTCTGATAATCCGATGTTTGTTGAAAAGCCTAGTATGGAAAATAACACCGTACAGTTAGAGCAGGAGATTCCGGGTATCTTTCCATCCTGTGCCGCGACTCGTGCTATGGGTAGGAAGCGCACTGAAGAGAAGGAGAAGGTACTGACGTCACCCTTTGCACAGGCACTTCTTGTCGAGTACCCTGAAACTAAGTGTCAGCACACACAAGTCATGGATGGAGGCAATGTTGGCAAGCTCTTTGTAGGTGGACTGAACTTTGACACAAGTGAAGATGTTCTGGACTCTATCTTTGGCAAATATGGACCACTCTTGGAAGTGCTGCTGATAAAAGACAGGGAGACGCAAAAGTCGAGAGGGTTTGGCTTTGTCACGTTTGAAAACACAAAGGACGCCAAAGATGCAGAAAAGGATTTGAATGGCAAGGATTTGGATGGTCGGACCATAACAGAACAGAAGGCAGGCCATGGGCGTCGAGGGGGCTACAGAGGAGGAAAACGTGGAGGTAGTTTCAGGGGTGGCTATGGCTCCCGGGGTGGGAGTAGTAGTTTTGGTGGCGGCCGCAGTCGTGATTACTACGGAGGCTCCCAGCAGCAGCAGCGCAGTTTTGGCAACTCTCGACGGGATGACTATTACGGTGGTAGCCGAGATGGGGACCGCTACTTACGTGACTAAAGCACCCGACTGTACAACCGTGATTATGATTTTTATGATCAAGAGAAGAGTTGGAAGCATTGAGTGCTCAGGAGCAGCCGAGCCAAGATTCCTACACGGATTAACCTGTGAACTCCACGTTCCTAAATGCGTCCATGCAGTGAATACTTCCAGGCCTCACCACCCAACCACCATGAAACCTAGCTCGCAGCTCGGCCTCCTTCAAAAAGTGCTATAGATTTGCTTTGCTTTGGATTCATTGATCACAACCCCTTAACCTTCATTCAAAAAAATGAAAAATAAAAATCAGAGGTTGATGAGATGGAGTTTGGCTTTGCAGGAGTTCAACTTGGAAATTTAGCATGTAAAGGGCAGGGACAATGTCGTTGCTGATGCTTTATCCAGAGTGAACTAACTTTGGAAATTCCTGTAGGTTGTTGGAAGTTTTGTTGCTTTATTTTGGGAAATATTAATTATGGTTGCTCACGTGAATTGATCATTTGGGAGTGAGTTTTACTTTTGTTTGTTAAAAGAGTTTTTGCATGCAAAGAAAGTTTTCACTATGTTCCAACTTTCTTTCTTGAGGGGGGGAAGTGTTACGGATTCGTCACTTCCGTTGTTGTGGTTTTCATCCACTGTAAACATTTTTGGTTCCATGTGCTATTATTGTTATAGTTTAAGTGAAATAGAGATTACTATTTTCAAAAGGTAAAAAAGGTTAATGTTTTAAATGAAACCGTAACCGGGCGACGACGAAGAGGCAGAAGAAGGGGAAAAAAAAGAAGGCGGAGCGAGTGAGTCGGACAAGAAGCCAAGCTGCTTCGAGGTCTGGAGCGAACGTTGGCGAACGAGGGTCACGAGTGAACTTTGGGTTTCCCGGGAAAGGGATTCCTGCGACAGAGTTGTCATCGCTGTGACAGATAAACCTGCATGACGGGTTTTGCGGTTGATTCCGAAAAGAATCGTTGGAGTGCCATTACGTCTCGAGAACGGGCCGTTGGCCATTTTTGACTCGCGCCCGATTTTCGCATCGCTCCAGGTTTTTCACCTCGCTTCAACCATTTTCACCACATCCAGACGTTAATCTGGTGTGTGTGTGAAACGTGGATTTTGAATGGGAAATGGCGGTTCGCCGAGTGGGAGCCATTGAACGTCCGTACCAGAAGGTATGATTTCCCCATCGCTTCGAGAGGGTGCCTTCGCCCATCTTTGGCAGTGTGACTGTCAACCGAGCGGGATTCTGGTTTCGATACGACATCGTTCTGACGATCACTGGAGCGGATCTGCTTTGGCTTGATGCCGGGATAGAGACATTGGGAATGTTCTTGTTTCACTCACTTGGAGCACAGTGAGTTACCTTGTACGAACTGATAGTACCATCATAGGAAAATGATACATTGGTTGTACAATTGATTACTATTGTTATTGTACTGTTATTCTTGTGTAACCTTAATACAATACTTGTTTGTTGGTAACAATTGGTGTGGTTTCACGATTGATCTTTGACATACAGAATAACACATTTTTCTGCCGTGACTCCTCTCGGGGCTCTGAGGTACACCGTGACCGGGGTTTGGGGAGGATCACGTAACACAACACATACATCATCAGCATAGGCCAAAATGATAACGGGCTTTTCTGATGGAGTCACTGAAAAGCCCATAAGAGAATATCGTAAACGAATCAAAAGGGGCTCAATGCAAAGAGAGTACACGATTCCAGATAAGGGACAACGTTGCCGAATTCCCCTCCCAATCCGCAAAGGTGAACAGAGACCATCATTGATTTTGATCAAGCTAAAATGTGATTATACAATAAAGATACATAAGAAATAAAAGATGCCCCAAAACCAAATTGCTTTAAAATGTGAAACAAATACTCATGATTAACAGAGTCAAAAGCCTTTTCTTGATCAATAAAAAAGAGACCGGTATGTTGTTGTTTGAATGCACACACATCCCACAGGTCTCGTACCAAAAAAATGTTATCGTGCATAGATATGTGCATAACACAGTATGATTGATCCTGATGTATAACTGTGCTTAAAACAGTCTTTGCACGGTTGGCAAGCTATTTGGCAATAATCTGTGCAGAGAAGAGAAATTGGGCGCCAGTTCTGTATCAATTGCAGATCGTTTTTGCTTAGGGATAAGGCAAACAACTGCACGTCGACAATTAAGGGGTAACAATCCCTCACGCAGGCTGTATAAAAACACTGAATGCAAAGCAGGACCAAGCATGTCCCAAAAAGTTTTATAAAATTCAGCTGGTAACCCATCAAAACCAGGAGCCTTATGATCAGCAAGGTCATCTAGCACAGTTTTAACTTCACCGAGAGTAATGTTATCATCCAAGACATTCCGCTGAGGCTCATCTATCTGTGGTAAATTGGTTGTAATATTCTGCATTGTAGGCACATCATTAGGCTTAAAGGAAAACACATTCTCAAAATAAGACCGAACAAAATGAACAATCTCCGTATTATCACTAAGAATATACCCATCACTAGCCCGAAGACTAAGCATTTGCTGGCTCGCCTTGGTCGTCTTCTCAAACTTAAAGAAATCTTTACAACATGTGTCTGAGGACAGTAAACCATTGACTCAGCCTGACTAAGGCACCGATACCATTTTCTTGAATTAATCCCTTAAGCAGAGTTTGTTTTTCAAAGAGGAGTTGACACCGTTTTTCATCACTAAGGACCTCAGCACCTTCCTGCAATCGAAGAATTTCTTGTTTCAAGGCATCAATACATAATTTTTTTTACTTTGAGAGCAATTGGTTTTGTATATCTGACAGAGAACACAGATCTGCGCTTTAGCATAGTCCCACCACTGACAGAGATTTAGGAAACAATGTTGGAAATACACAACCTTTTCCCAAAAAACCACAAAGGATGATTTAAAGAAAGGATCGCTCAGAAGGGAGGTGTTAAAAGACCAATACAAAGTGCGGCGTTTGAAACGAGGAAAAGAAAAGCACAGTTTTACCAAAGGATGATCAGAGAAACCAGAAGGGACAATAGCCGTATATGTCACAAGATTGTTAGCAGAGTTAGGAATATAAAATTTATCAAGACTAGCAAGTGAAAGATGATTTAGTAAAACCCAACGGCCAACACCAACAAAATTGCTGCAGGTTTGGGTGTTGTTGCCACCATACATCGTTGAGGTCATGCCAAAAAATTATATTGGAAAGAGGCCTACTTGAAGCTGGATGTGGCTCTGCACTGTTCCTGTCTAAAGTTGGGTTTAAAGTACAGTTAAAGTCACACCCTAAGCACAACAATGTATCAGAAGAGAGGTGTCTTTTCTTGATCTGATTCTGATCTGATCTGATGGAAATTAAAGGACTGATTACAAAAAGTTCCTCTATCTGTACTATCACTTGAGGCTTAGATGTTAACAAACATAAATCGTTGCTGATTGAATTTAAACTCTACAGAGGCTAGATAGCCTGGTACGATTTCCTTAAAGATAGGGGGGGGGAGACAGACAAACGTGAACTGACAAAAAAAGCAATACCCGCACTCACAGAATCTGTATTACAAAAAAACCAAGTGCCAATCAGCTGTTGCTGCCAATCAGCCATGCAGTCTGCAGTGGCACGCGCTTCTTGCAATAAATGTACATCAATCTTTTCCCTCCTGGCTAATTGCACAGTCTGGGACCTACGCAGCTGACTGCGCCCACCATTAATGTTCAAACTTGCTATGTTCATAAAAACATAGGCAGCAACACAGCCATTACAGGTTTAATTCTGTCCTTGCTGTGACAAGGTACTTCTTCAGTCTTTTCAGTGATTTATCAGAAATATGAAGGGCCGCAGCTTGTTTTACAACTTCATGAGCCCCAATAATGAAGGCATGAGTGTCAACGAAGAAATCGCAAATTTTCACGCGCTTTTTACAGTAAGTTTTTTTTTTTTGTAGGAAATCCATGATTTCAGCAGGAGGGATAGAGTCTCCAGAGACATTCTCCGATGAGAAGTCGGCCTCACCATCACTCAGTGAGGCAACAGAAGAACCCCCATCAGAGTCACAATCATTGCATTGAGAGTCCATTGCTGAAGCAACGGGCTCATCAACGCGACAATCTGAGACTTCAACACTATCACCCTGCTGACCATGAGCTTGACAAGGCTCAGCTGCCTCAATGGAGGATTCAATCACAGACGGATCACTAGTTCCTCCACACTCACCGCTCCCCACAGAGGGAGGGGTGGCACAATCAACACAAGCTTCAGCAAGGGACATACATGGAGGCTCAACCTCACATGGAGGTTTACCCTCAGAACACAGGAGAGACTCAGGTTCTGTCTGGCCAACACATAAATTTTCAGCATTTATCACATTATCCTCAGAATATTCTGAAGGAAGAGGAGGCTGAGGAATTACCTCAACTGGAGGCAACTGCTGAGGAGGAGGTTGTGCTCTATCGTTACCTTCACTAATCACTTGAGCGTAGGTGAGAGGACCGACCTAGACCTTATTATCAGGCTCGTTGAGGTCGCTAGAAGGTGAGAGGGTCTTTTCCTGGTTCTCTGTTTGCCTACAATGGAGTTTGTGTCAGCACCATCCATACTGTTTACATCATCGACAACGATCTCAGTCGAGCCCTGCTGGTCATCACCATTCAGGCTAGCGACTCTATCCATGGACTTTTTCGGGCACGAGTCTTTTAAATGACCATATTGACCACACGCAAAACAAACTAGAGACTCTGTGGAGACAAAGACCCGATAAGTGTGACCTTCGACATTGAAGGGCAATACCGCATTTAAAGAGGTTACACCACGCGGTAAAATCATATAAACAAAACGACGAAAGGACATGATGTGTTTTAAACAGTTATTTCCCCTCGTTGGCTCGTTTAGGAACCATAGTAACTGAAGAGACGACAGAACCAAGTTTGTTTAGTTCAGTAACCAGGTATTTGTTCTTAAGGAATGGAGGAGCATTAGAGAGAGAAACCCGAACTGCCGGCGTGTCAAGTGGACAAACCTGAACAAACATGTCGGGAGCAAAGAAAAGCCAGTGCTCGACTATTTGAGCAACCATTGGTACTGTGGAAACAAAGATTACCACACGTTTATTCATGCGAGAAGCCGCTTTTACGTTATCCAAACCGATTATCTCTCCAACAGCAAGGATAATGGCCTTGACGTCGATTCCCGACGGAGGTGAACAAACCAACCCGTGCTTCCGTGTTAGCGCTTCAAGGGATGTGTAACGAGAGCTATCCACCATCGTTTCCATGTTTCAACAAAGGATAAATGTATAAAGGGTTAATGAAGCCAAAAAGCTCCAGTAAACAAACGAAAATAAAAATAATTAGGAAAAAAAGAAACGGAAAAAAGTATTATGATTTGTAACACGAAGTGAAAAAAACCCGAAGAGGGAAACCACCCTAAGGGGGTACCCTTACCGGTATGACCACATGTGGTCCCTCACTCTCACTCTCAAGAGGGGTGGGGGGGGGGGGGAGTGAAGGGATGATAACGTGGAAGAGGGATACACAAAAGACGGCACAAAGGTGAGAAGAGGAAAGGGGATGGTAGAGATACAAACCACGAGCACGGAGCTACAAGGCCAAACACGAGCAGACACCATGACGCCGCACCCAACGCACCAACAGCCAGCAGGTGGCGAGAGAGGGAGAGAGAGAGAGAGAGGGGGTGAGAGAGAGAGGGCGAGAGAGAGAGAGAGAGAGAGGGCGAGAGAGAGAGAGACAGACTGACTTTGTGTCCTTTTATTACAAAAACTAGCAAAAGTACCTGGGGGGGTAGCAATGAGTTGCTTCCTGACGGGAATATGAAGAGAGGGGTGAGGCGAGGAGGGAGGGAGAGCAGTGGGTGGGGGGAGGGGAGGAGGGATGGAGAGCAGGGGGTGGGGGGAGGGGAGGAGGGTGGGAGAGTAGGGGGTGGGGGGAGAGGAGGAGGGAGGGGAAGGGGAGGGGGATGAGAGATAGGGAAGGGGGAGGGGAGGGTTAGTATATCGCACAAAAATGTTAGTCAATAAAAAATGGGTATGTAAAAACAAAAAGGGAGCTCTGTCTACTGTAACGCCATGGTTTGCAAAAGCAGCCTGAATAGCGTTCACCAAGTGGTGGTTAATGATATTCAAAAATATACACAATCTGGGTCCATCATCTGGAGGGAATTTAAAAAACAGATCACAGGTACAGTGGAGCAGTGGCGTATCGAGGAAAAATGCACAAACTCCGCCATTAGTTCGGTCCAAAACTTCAATTCCGTGACCATTTTCTGGCTAGTAAGGTTTGACGATTGATTTGACTTCTATTGACATTTTATAACAAAAATAGCCTCGATGTCCCTCCCAAAAATCCCGGCATTTTTCGCCAGAGGCCCGAATCCAAGATGACCGCCGGCACTATCTTGAAAAATTAAGATTTGAACCAGAACACCTAGAATCAAAAGACACTTTTTTGGGTAATTTGACCACGAGGATTCCGAATCTGACATTAGTTTGACGTTATGACATTATTTTGACCCAGAAATCCAAGATGGCCACCATCCAGTAGAGCGAAAATGCAACTTTTAAATGGGAGAACATATGATCATGAATTAACACATTATTTTGGCTAAATCTATACTGGCCACGGAATTGAGGTCCTGATTAGTGAATTGCTATTTTCTTGTTTTTTATTTGTCTGTGTGTGTAATGTCATATACTTATTTATGTCTTTCCAGGGAGTATACGAGCGAATGAGATGGCACTGAGAAGCGCAGTATTCAGAAGATAGCTGTCAAGAGAATGTCCACCGTTCCGTGTGTCCTCCAGTGTGGCGGGCTTTGCAATGAAGCCACTGATGTCGTTACCTCCGTTGAGAGTTGGGAAAATCTCAAGAAAAAAGCCCTGTTATGGAGCGGTCTTGACAAGTTCGGAGACGTTTATGCAACAGTCAATTGGGATAATGGTCCCGGCAGACAATGTGTCCATAAATCATGTAGGCTGACCTTATGGAATGCTAATAAACTGGAGCAGGCCAAGACAAGACAGAAAAAACGAGAAGTCAAGGAATGCCAATCTCAGTCTTCGTCCATGTCTGAGGCTTTCCCCCCGGCTGCTTCTCCACCTGCCAAGCGGCTGCGATCAAGTGGAGAAGGGCTGATACATGAAAAAACAAAATGTGTCTGGTGCTGTAAACCGGAGTCGGCAAAGCACCCAGAATCAAAGCTGTCCCTGATTTCGTATGATAATGCATGGGCAACGTTCAAGAGTCACATGGTGGTCCTCGAAGATCAGAGCATGCGAGACAGAATCAACTGTGTGATCGATTATGCAGCTGATGACCCATATGCGATTGAGATCAGATATCACAACAAATGCTGGTTGAAATATGTGCGTAGTTACCAGAAAATGAGTGAAGATGACAAACTCCCACGCATGCACAATGTCAATCTCCGTGAGGCTCAGACTATCTTCTTTGACCACATCAGAACAGTTATCTTTGAGGAACGTGAGCTAAGGTCACTACAGAGCCTCCTCAAAGACTACAGCTCTATCATATCTCGGTATGGCTTCTCAACATCCAGCATCAAGTCATCCTTTATCAAAGATATCCTGACCCGGGAGTTTGAGAGCAAGATCGGCTTCCACTCCCGCCCTCAGAGAAACCAGAAACCAGGGCTCGTGCCCTGCCTGACTGATGAGACGAGGGAGAACCTCGAGTTTCTGAGAGATACTAGTCTTTCCCAAGAATCCCGTGCTGCTGCTCATGCAGCACTGGAGGAGGATGCTGACCTGGACAGCCTTATCACTAACTTATTCATCCATGTGGAGGCCAGTGACATGGCAGACTACTGGAGGGACTTCCTGTCCATGACAGATGCACTAATGCAGAATGTCCACGCAGGCCATATCTGTAACTGGGACGAGTACGTCAGCTCTCTGCGCGCCATGCTGCCATGGATGGTAGCGTACGACAACAATAGGTACGGGAGGTGGCTATCTGACTTCTGGGCAATGCTGACAAATCTCTCTGCTGATCAGGTCACCTTCCTTCATACTGACTTCGCTCAGTCCATCACAGGCAACCCCTACTCCAACATGGCCTGGGACATGTGGATCGAATGCACCATGAACAAGGGCAGCAAAATGAAGTCTGGCTGGCTCTCCATCCTCAAGAATGAGAAGCAGCTGCTGGTGCACTCCAGAAATGTGAACAATGTAGCCCAGATCCGGGCGGCTCATAATGCCCTGGCCAATGGCTACAGTGGCCCTGTTGTCATTGATACCGCTGATGCCGATGCCTATGTCGCGGCAGCAGTCATCTCGCAGCAGCTGCCCGGAAAGCTCTGTATCAAGAGGAAGAAGGAGACTATCTTATGTCATGGCCTGGTTAATGACGAGATGGCAGACTGTATTGTGCAGCTGCACTGTATGACAGGCTGTGATGCCAACTCAGGCTTCTATGGCAAGGGTAAGAAGTTGGTGTATGACCGGGTGGCGAAGAACCCTGTGGCTCGACGGCAGCTCTCGCTGTGTGGAGATAGCCTTGACCTTGAGGAGGAGGTGCTAGAGGAGCTCTTCCAGTTCACACGACATGTCATCTATGGTGACGAAAAGAGTAGCACCATGGCTGAGGCCCGTGCAGCAAAGTGGAAGACACTGAAAAACAAATCATTTATCCATCTCCCTCCAGATGCAGACAGCTGACGCCAACACTGCCTCCGAGCAAACTACTTGGCATATCTTGTGCGTCATCCCTCCAAGAAACACCACCCCTCGCCACTCAGACATGGCTGGGAGCTGGTGGGTGGTCGCTGTCGCCCTGTCCGCCACACGCAACCTGCTCTCCCGACACATCTACCTGCACCAGGGCCAGCTGAAGAGAGTGAGGAAGATGAGAGCCAGGAGGGGAATGCGGAGCGAGATGATGATGTACAAAGGCGGGGAGATTCATCGGAATCTGATGATTCAGATTCCAGTGAAGCAGAATGCTCTGATTCGGACTAATCATATAAGTAAAGGTCATATTGATTAATTACTTCATTTGAAAACTGTTCAAGTCACAGCTATTAAAAATAGCTTATTTTGAAGTGTAATGAGTTTATTTGTCATGCAATCATCAATTACTTTACTGCAAGATATCCTTATGGAGGTAGTTTCTTTAACATGTTTAAGTACAAAAGTTGCATTTTCGCTCTACTGGATGGTGGCCATATTGGATTTCTGGGTCAAAATAATGTCATAACGTCAAACTAATGTCAGATTCGGAATCCTCGTGGTCAAATTACCCAAAAAAGTGTCTTTGTACGTGATTCTAGGTGTTCTGGTTCAAAACTTAATTTTTCAAGATAGTGCCGGCGGGCATCTTGGATTCGGGCCTCTGGCGAAAAATGCCGGGATTTTTGGGAGGGACATAGAGGCTATTTTTGTTATAAAATGTCAATAGAAGTCAAATCAATCGTCAAACCTTACTAGCCAGAAAATGGTCACGGAATTGAAGTTTTGGACCTAACTACATGTCAGAGCTCTATGTACAGGGACCGACATCCTCCTTTCCCCCCCCCCCCCCCCCCCCCTCACCCATCACTCCACTCTCTTACAACTCTCCCTGCAATCACCCTCCCCCCCACTCCTCTCTCCACCCCCATACAACTCTCCCTTAATCCCTCCTACCTCCTCCCACTCTGCCCTCCACCTTCATACAACTCTCCGGACTTCACCAGTTGGTGTTCGTACCTTTATTTAATTTCCGCACACTGTTAAAAACTAAAATGCGATACGCTCTACAAACTCTTAATCTGAACCGATTTTCAAAATTTAAAATGCAGAATTGAGTTTAACAGCAATTCGGTCTACTAAAATAGGGTTCATTTGCTAAAGACGTTTCATTCAAAAAACCCATCTCTGGGCGGTGTTGGCGGTGTTTGGCCGACCAAAAGTGCCGCCCCCCAAAAGTGCCGCTTGCATTTTTCTTTTCTTATGAGCACCTTGTTAATCATATTCAAAAATGGTGTTGTGACGCACCAAAACACCCAGTTTTCATAATTGCAATCTGTTGGAGGTCCAGGTGTATGCATGCAAAGGTTGGGGCCACGAGGTTTCATGGTTTTGGAGTTATGGAGGAAACGGACGGACGGATGGACACTGCTTTTTATTATTATAGATATAAAAAGGAGTTATTTCAGCAAACAAATAAACCAGAACCAGCAGTTGCAGACAGTTTGCATAGGAGGAAACTTAAACCTCATAAGGAAAGTGAAGCTCACAAAGTAAGCACAAGAACAAAATAAGTTCTATAAGGTGAGTATCAAGCAGCCTTCAGATACTTTGCAAAAACCATCATTCGTACACATTGCTTCTCGAAATGCTCCAACTCACTGGAATGAGAGCAACAGTAAAATTCGAGTTTATTTGGTTTTAACAAAGTGCCTTAAAAATTACCACGGTGTCCGTGCTGTACAAATCGATCTTTAATTTAGACTTTCTGGTCTATAAATTGCCAGCTTGGCCTGGGAAATAATTTTTTTTTGCCAGATCTGCCTTTGGAAGGTTCAGAGGACCATTTGTGCCAAACGCTCAAATTAAGAGAAAGGCATGTAAATAGCGCTTTTAAAACTGTAGAGGGGTTAAGCGGTCACATCGAATGTATGTGTGTGGCAATGTTTCAACTTGTCCACAAAATGGACAATGCTCGCTTATCGCTTCTGAAAAGCGGTGAATGAGTGAGTTTGTGGGCAGTATTCGGTGTGCGGTTCTCCAATGGATTTGCGATTCTTTAGTTACAGATTTTTCTATAAAAACATCCCCAAATATGGCAGAAAGGAGGTTTATGCGGCAGGTCTCTGGACCGCTTACAAGGTGCAGGGGTGGACAGGGAAGGAAAACGCCATGCATCATCCTTGTAACGTCACTTGAATCATCAATGCAAGCACATATATCATCAGCACAAGCACAGGTCTTGACATGGTGGTTTGATCTTCTAATCTAATTGTAAAAAGCCAAAGACTTCCAGAAAGTGTTCAAGATGGATTCAAGACATAGGGTATATAAGGCACCTGAAAGTGGACGGTCCTGCCTTACCCCTCTTTCATTACCAAAGGGATTGTTAATATTAAGGTCTTTCAACCATTTCATTGTTAATGTTAAGGAGGGTGGATATATTGGAATAACATAGCTGTATACATGATACAAGATAGTGTCCAAACCCAAACCATTGCAATACTTCAAGCAAATATGTATGAGAAACAATCAAATGTCTTTTCTTGATGCAAGAAAACAATACCAACATGTTCATGATAAACGTAGCAATCATCAATCACATAGCGAATGACAGAAATGTTGGCGTGGATATTACGACCAGGAATACAGGTTTGATTCACATTTGCAATGTGTTTTAGGAGAGGTGAAAGGTGCAAAGCAATGGCTTTGGGAAAAAAAATCTTGTAATCGGCACAGAGTAACGATAACGGTCTCCAATGGGGAATGAGCAAAGGGTCGGTTTTCTTGGGGAGAAAGGTAAATAATGCTGCTCTGCAAATCAATGGGAGGTTGTTCCTTTTGAGGCTCTGAAACTGAAAAGTTTGAAAGGCGTTCAGGCCCAATGCAGTCCCAAAACAGTTCAAATCACTTTGACAGCAGCCCATCAAGACCAAGTGATTTCCCTTTTCCAAGGCTCTTGAGAGCAATAGACAGTTTATCGAGTGTGAGTGGTTTCTCCAGGCTCGACCTTTGCTCTGAGGTTAGGGTGCAAATACCGTCAAATAAATAGAAGACACAAATTAGAGTCAGGGGCCAAATCTTCCCCCTTTCTTCTCTGCTGCCCAGATTTGTCAGGGCAGCATGGTCACGGTCAGAGTGCCGATCGGTCCCCATGGACCGGCCCTTTTACTCTTGCCTCTCTCTCTTTCTCCAACTCTATCGTGGTGCCAACTTTATGAAGGCAGGGGTACACCATACTGGATGTGGGGGATCTCTGGGTCGCTCCTGCAAGATCGATCGACTGTCTCCGTGCTGTGGGCTTGTTCGAGAGAACTGCTGTGCCCACAAACTTTGCATACAGTAGGTTTGATTCACATTTGCAATGTGTTTTAGGAGAGGTGAAAGATGCAAAGCAATGGCTTTGGGGAAAAAAATATTGTAATCGGTTTATTTATTTTATTTATTTATTATTTATTATTATTTTATTGTTTATTTTTTATTTAATTTATTTATTTAATTTATTTATTTATTTATTTATTTGTTTATTTATTTTATGTTTATTATTATTTATTTATCCACTTTTATTCAATCACTGTTTACTTGCATAAGGCTATATTCAATACCTCGAGTCCAGGATAATCATATTTAATTTACTGTGACATGGAAAGTCCATCTTTACCACTGCCACCGAAGGTAGATGGAGGTTATGTTTTCACCCTTGTCTGTTTGTTTTTTATGTGTCTGTTTGTGAACAACATATCTCAAAAAGTTGTGGACGGATTCAGACATAATTAGGCAAAGAGGTCGTGTATGTGACAAGGACGAAATGATTAGATTTTGGTGAAGATCCGGATTAGGATCCAGCTGGTGGAATTTTTTCAGTTATTCTTCACCATTGGGAGATAGGGCCAAAAACTATATATAGCACGATATCTCAAAAAGTTATGGACGGATTTGGACGAAACCTGGTGGACCGGTTGGGTGTGTGACGAGGGCGAATCGTTTTGATTTTGGTGAAGGTCTCAATATGGATCGGATACGAGGATTATTTAATTTTTTAATGATTCTTCACCATTGAGAGATCGGGCGAAAAAAAGCGATATATAACATGATATTTAAAAAAAATTATGGACGAGTTACGACTAAACTTGGTGGACGAGCTGGTTCGGTGACAAGAACAAGCCGATTAGATTTTGCTTCAGGTCCGAATCCACATACGGTCTATCAGTGGGTTAGTGGGATACAAAACATAAACTGTTCAGCCTGGCGGAGGTATGTGCTCTACCGAGTGTCGTTCTAGTTTTATTATGGGTATAAAAATGGTGCAATTTCACTAAACTAGAATGTGACAATAGTCAGGTTCACGATGTTTTTTCGTTCAAAATTTTGGTAGATTAGCAAAACTATACATTTTTGGAATATTCAGAGCACGAGGAATCCAAAAATTAATGTTTACATTTGCGTAGACACCTTTGCGAAAATGACCCTCAGGACAGTGATGAAGATCTGTAAAAGCATATTCCTGAACGGTATAGACCTAGTAGATCCTGTGTATAGGACTTATAGTTCAATCTGATACTACCTATAACTTCCTATAACAACCTATAACTTCAAAGGACTTGCAATATCATGCATTATGTAATACAGTTATATCACAAATATAAAGACAATGGTTTTCATTTACCTTTGTTTGTTGCTTTTCTATAATCCTGAGCACTATTTTGAGGCCTTTATTGGATTCGTTGACTCAGAAACATAGGATTAGCATATTTAATTAAGTTCTTAGGTTGACTAGAAGCCGAGATCGCGCAAAATATGTATATTATGGCGGCCATCTTGAGAATCCAAAATGGCGGCCATGCAGGTGTCTGTGCAAATGCCAACATTGATTTTCAGATTCTCCATGCTCTGAAGATTCCAAAAATGTACAGGTTTGCTAATCCCAAAATTTTGAAAGAAATTATATTTGTTAACATAGTGAACCTGACTATCTTCATCACTGTCCTGAGTGTCATTTTCGCAAAGGTGTCTACGCAAATGTAAACATTAATTTTTGGATTCCTCATGCTCTGAATATTCCAAAAATGTATAGTTTTGCTAATCTACCAAAATTTTGAACGAAAAAACATAGTGAACCTGACTTCATAGTGAACCTGACTACAGTGACGTGATCAAC
Organism: Myxine glutinosa; assembly: GCF_964187855.1. Taxonomy (NCBI): domain Eukaryota; kingdom Metazoa; phylum Chordata; class Myxini; order Myxiniformes; family Myxinidae; genus Myxine; species Myxine glutinosa. Next base: position 90,039,675 of record NC_136268.1, read on the forward strand.
ATCAATGGGTGCCCAAAGATATGGCAATCTTTTTGTATCTTCATGTATAAATATCATTGGTTGATTGTCGTGTGGTTGGTGTTTCACTGGTTACACGTCAAAATACAAGGAAGATTGCCTTTTTTGATAGCTATTTTAATAGTAATATAAAGTGCATTAAAAAACAAAACAATTTGTATTGATTTGATTCACTCAATAGCCGTGGTTAAACTGATTGATGGTGACACGTGATTCTGTTTGTTCCCAAATTGAACGATATATACTGCTGTACAATGTGTGTATACCTGTGAGTGTCTATGCCTCCATTGACTCCTTCCCCATTCTCCCCATTTTTTATTATCTCAATTTACAGCTTCCCTCCCTCCCTTTTCCCGTTATGCCCTGGTATGTGTATTGTATAAAATGTGAATGGGTCTTTAACCCCATAGGAGATAACACCATAAACTTTTGACTTGTTGTGATTTGTTTCCGAAGATGAAATGCTCAAAAAGCTGGCCAAATGCTAAGCAATCCGATAGAGTTTGCGAGTTATTTGTCCTCTAATTTGGTGCATGTTATCTAATATTACATATTTTATGAAATACATTTTCACACATTAAGAAGCAATTTTGAGAACTTGCACATACCAAGTCAATAATCGTTTTTTAAATTATTTATACAGCTTTGGTCACCCTTGGGGTTAATTCAGTATTAGAGTATTTGAAAGAAGAAAAATGGAGGAGTGTGTTGCAGCCAATAATGAAGTAATAAATGCCCACTCTGTAATGTTCTCTTCACCATACGAGAAAAGACGTTCAAACCGTTTACGAGCGATCAGATATCTAATATATAAAGAAGAAAGATAGTGTGTTGGGGTGTGTGTGTGTGGGTGTGTGGGTGTGTGGGTGTGTGTGTGTGTGTGTGTGTGTGTGTGTGTGTGTGTGTGTGTGTGTGTGTGTGTGTGTGTGTGTGTGTGTTTCTTTGTTTATGCCTTTGGACCCTGCAGGAACCAATGCAACCAAACTTTCCATGGCTTCCTCTTTCATATAGAGGAAGGGCGAGGGCTGTTTGGATAAAAAAAATTGAACCCCGATAAAACCAGATGATTGGCCTAAAGGCCTTGATCGGGTCTTGTGCTTATACACTGCCTGGTTTTTTTTTTTTCCCCGGGAGCGATCAAGTAATATGTATTGTGAAGATCGTATGTTGACGTTGTAGTGATTTGTTGTCAACAACACATTTACGAAATTTATTAAAAAGATTGCTTTACACAGATTTATTATTAAACTTCCGTGTTCAGGCCTTGAGTGAGTATGTTGCTTATACACTGCCTCAATTTTACCTGGGAGTGGTCAATTAATATGTTTTGTGCAGATCGTTTGTTGGCATTGTAATGATTTGATGTCAACAACACATTTAATTACGATAGTTATTGTTATACAAATATTATAGTTATGTACAAATTGAAATTGATATCAAATTTAAATTGTGTGTCATGCATGTAAGTGTGGTCGGTGTGAGAGGAACCCGTGAAGGTGCGTATCTGTGGTTGTTGCTCCGGAGGAGCACGCCCATGGCGAAGTCACTAAATTGTTGATGCCTCTTTCTGAGCTAGTAAATTAAGTAGAACGATTTTATCGGTACACATCTGAGAAAAGAATGCATGAGATGTTTTTTCAAACACAGCCTACTGTGTGAGAAGTAAAGATATGCATACATGTGGCTTGGCTTCGGCCTTAATTGGTGCGATCCGCTCCATCTGCCCAAGGCTTTGGCGACTAGCTCAACCCGCCAATGTCAACGCCACCACTCAAACCCCGATCGTTCTCCCATGAGCACTGACCCCAGCCAATGCAGGAACAAAGCCAAAACTGTAGCGACCCATGGGTCCCCCAAGCGAGACCAGCGGCAGAATCTCCTTGCTCCAGCCGGTGACGTCACCGGCGGACAGCCTCGGCGCCGGGGTGGCTGGTCACGTGACCACCAAAGCGTGCCGCGCATGCGGTTATAATCCCTTGCACCTGTCGGTCACGTGACCACCGAAACACGCCTCGCCTGAGAGGCGTGGCTTTCGGTTTCGGTTATGCTTTCTGGTTTTGGATATATATATGCAGCCCGATAAACGGGCTTTTCAGAGTTCCCGAGTTGGTTTTTACAATAAACATCTTCTCGGACGAGTTTGTGTCTTGCCCGTCACTTCGTCCGTCTCAAGCAAGAGCCCGGCTCTTCAAAACCAACGCGCCGAACATCTGCCCTTCAGCTATTTATCCCTTAGTGGTGGTGGGTCCAAATATCGAGTCAGAACGAGCTCTCGGTAAAATGCTGTACGCCTATTAGCGCACCCCCGTTTATCCCCGACCTTGCCAGATAGACTTCTGCGACACATTTTGCTCAGTTGGTCGTCCTGCTGTCAAACGCAATGCACTCTCCGCAATTAACATTTGTGGGGCTCAGGAAGCGCCACAATGCGGGGGCAAACAATGGCAGCTCGTAATTGTTTATAGGGACAAATGGAACGGAACGAACAAAGGTATCCACAGAACGCTAATGGTCAGTTTGCGCCCACTTGTTCGGTGGTTGAAATGCAGTCCAATGCAATGGAGGCGCTTGCAGTGTGTGCATAGAAGCAGCATTAAAGTGTGCATAGAACCACCGTGTAAATATAAATGTGTATTAAATTATCGATAATTGTAGTGTACACTTATGGGTTGTGTGAAGAGAAGATTAAGGTGAATAAAGCTGGGTGACTGTTGTGTTTGGGCTCGCGATTCAAATGCACTTTTGGAGTGCTACGGTAGCTCGCTCGCACATGTGCCACGGAGCCGTTAAACTCGCTAGGTGGCGAGGCCGGTCGAGGCCCACCTTGGCCAGGCTGGGCCCATTTCGCAATTAAAAGCTGAGCTGAACTATCGTAGTCAATCGTTTACGGTCGTGGGTAAAAGCTGAATTATAGTAGTAAATTCATTCAAAAATAACTTAAAATGTTGGGACGGGCCCCGGGAAGGTTATAGGCTAGGTGGCGAGGCCGGTCTAGGCCGCTTCGGCCGGGCTGGGCCAATTTCGCAATTAAAAACTGAGCTGAACTATCGAACACTTAGCTCTTTCACGAGCCTCGATCTTGTATACAAAAAAAAAAAAAAAAAAATTGTCAATCGTTTACGGTCATGAGTAAAAGCTGAATTATTGTAGTAAATTCATTCAAAAATAACTTTAAATGTCGGAATGACCCCCGGGAAGGTTTTAGGCTAGGTGGCGAGGCCGGTCGAGGCCGCCTCGGCCAGGCTGGGCCCATTTCCGAATTAAAAGCTGAGCTGAATTATCGTAGTCAATCTTCTATGGCCGCGAGTTAAAGCTGAATTATAGTAGTAAATTCATTCAAAAAGAACCCGGGCAACGCCGGTATATATATATATATATATATATATATATATATACTGCAGACAAAAGGTCCACAAAAATCGATATTCACGCACTTTCATGTTACGTGAATTTTTGTGGTTTGGTTCCTGGAACAGTGAGGACACAGAATGGAAAATGGAAATTTACTGAGAGTGGGGCCACAGGCCTGGATTTCTGACTTCCTCTACTGTCATAGTCAATGCTTTTCCGTCAATGGAACCCTCTCCACTCTTTTCCCAGTAGAGGCTGGAGTTTCCCCAAGGCAGTGTTCTGGGGCCCCAAGGAAGGATCTTGTTCCTCATCTATATTAATGACCTATCCTATCTGATGCTCTGGAAAACCCTCTCTTGATTTTGGCATATTCTGCATTTAGCCTGCACTTGTGCAGTTGCTATGACTACCCTTTAATTTATGTTCCTTTTTTCTTATATTCCTTCTAGGTCAAGGCTGTGGATGCTGATGAAGGAACAAATGGAGAAGTTTGGTACAGGATTGTGTCAGGTGATATTGTGGTTTGGGTCTTTCTTTCTGTATTACTAAACTTGAGTTGTTCTTCTCTTCTGTATTAATATTGTCATAGTTTCCACTATTCTTGGTTTCCTAGAGAAATGTTTTTTTTTTTTTGGTTTACTCTTGAGATAGGTATGTTGGTTGCATGATGATAATGTGAGACTTTTTCCCCCATTTGCATGATCAAAACTGAAAACAATATTGAGCCAAAAGCTTTTCTCACACAAACACGAGAGTTTAGTGGAAAACATTGAAGCAGTCCTCAAGGTGATAGATACTTATAAGTTTGTATAATTTTTAAAGTGATTCTTCGCCATTGGGAGATAGGGCTAAAACCGACATATACCACGATATCTCAAAAAGATGGACGGATTTGGACGAAACTTGGTGGAAAGGTTGGGTGTCTGACAAGACCGACTTGATTCGATTTTGGTGAAGATCTGAATATGGATTCGGATACGAGAATTATTTAATCTTTAAGTGATTCTTCACCATTGAGAGATCAGGCAGAAAGCGCTAAACAACATGATATTTTAAAAAGTTGTGAACTTCTCGTTAGTTAATTAATATTGATGGTCCACAAAAACTGTTTATTATTATTATTATTAGATTTTTAGGAGTGTTCCATATTAGGAAACTACTTTTTTCTGTCCAATATGATGCTTGGTGAAGGACATAAATTGGTAAAGGTCCAAATGAATTCTTTACTTATTAGAAAAATTCAGGATAGTAAACCAATGAAATAAACTAGTACCGCACTCGGTAGAGCGCATACCTCCCACTGATCGGCCGGATCTGGATTCGGACCTGAACTAAAATCTAATCGGCTTGTTCTTGTCACCTAACCAACTCGTCCACCAAGTTTAGTCATAACTCGTCCATAACCTTTTTTAAATATCATGTTATATATCGCTTTTCACCCGTTCTTTCAATGGTGAAGAATCACTTGGAATTAAATAATTATCGTATCCGAATCCATATTCAGATCTTCACCAAAATCGAATCGATTCGTCCTTGTCTCACACACCTAACCGGTCCACCAAGTGTCGTCCAAATCTGTCCATAACTTTTTGAGATATCGTTCTATGTATCGTTTTTGGCACTATCTCCCAATGGCGAAGAATCCCTTTAAAAATTCTAGTAGCCGGATCCGAATCTGGATCTTCACCAAAATCTAATCATTTCGTCCTTGTCACATATGTACACTATCTCTCTGTCATATTTTGTACGAATCCGTTCACAACTTTTTGAGATATCTTGTTTACAAACGAACAGACAGACAAACAGACAGGGGTGAAAACATAAAACCTCCGTCCACCTTCGGTGCCGGAGGTAATTACAGCCTCTCTGCACTTTTCAGCTTGTCAAAAGTCAAAAACTCACATCCCTGGAATATTTAATGCTGATGGTATTCTAATCAGTGTTGAACTTACAGCACTTGTAATAGTCCGGTACCTTAGTAAATGGATTGTTACACGCTGGACAAAAACACCATTTTTTTTACACAATCCCTGCATGACGTCACTTGTTAAGAAAAAGCTAAGCTCCAAATATTCCATGAAACTGGAAGCTAAAATGGCGTCGTTTATGACGTCATATTGCCGAAAATGGCATTTTGTGGATAATCAACAGGAAAAAAGAGGTACCAAATGTTCAGCAATTGTGTTTTTAATGATATACATATACACTGATGACAACCGAAGTGTTATAAAAATTGAAGCTAAAATGACGTTAGAATGGCGTCATTTTGACGTCGTAATGACGTCATTTAGCTAGAAAATGACATTTTGGTATATTCAGCAACCTTGTGTTTATTGAAGTACACGCATATTTGTAGTATGAGAGTTATAATGACGAGATAGGAAGCAAGACCGTTCAAAAAGAGCCAGAACAGTATTCCATGGGAAATAATTAGCTTATTTTTGACATTTGCAACAGCACAGGTCAGTACATGGTAGTCCGGCTTTGGAACATTTGCTTCTCAAACAGCCTATGTCCGACTTGCAGTTGCATTTTATGAGTTCCGCACAGGCGTCCGCTGCTTGTGGGATAGTTATCCACACTGGTAACCACTTATTATCCTCCATTGTCCACCCCCAACCCCTGGGAGACGGTATCTGTGGATCGTACTGTTCACTTGTGGTCCAGATCCCTCCTTGATAGGCGACTCTTTTCATGTGCTGATGTAAGGCATTCTACAAAGACGTAACAGTATTAAAATGCTGTCATGAGAGAAAAAGTTTGTTGATATAACAAGTAAGTAAAGTATTTACCTGCGTAGGAGGGATGTTCTCCAGACTCCTGATTTTCTTGCAGAACAAATCTCGACGGGCCTCGTTTACCATGTCCACATTGCTGGTTTGATCATATAAGACAACAGTAAGCCGTTCTATAATCTGAAAGGTCCTGGACGATGTTTCCACTGGATCAAACGGCTTGTCGACCATGGTATTAAAAGCCTCTGTAGCCAGTGGATATGCTTTCCAAGCTTTCCATGAACTCTTTTTTCCTTTGTTGAAGAAACTTGAAGTTGTGTCACACCCACTGAAGGCATGGAACAACGGAAGTGAATAAACCGTTTCTTAAGTTGGGTGGACACACTACACCATCAATCTTAAATTGCTCACATGCGGATAGGGCCAACTGATTTTCTATTTTAAGCACATGACTGTAGGAAATGCTCAAACCCAGATTGGCAAGGTGTTCCACTAATGTTCTTTGTCTGGTAGCAGCGTGTATCTTCATACCGACATATACCGGGAGTGGAGGCTCTTTGTCAGTACTGTATCGACAACTTGAGGCTGCGGAAGGAGTTCTTTTCTTACTGTTATGAAGTAACAGTTGTGCTATGGAAAGACATGCCTGGGGATATTTGATTGATCCATCAACCCTGGGTCCATACAGAATCATTGCCACAAGCAGTGTCGTGTTGGGCAAGCTGTTCCTCTGGCACTCAGTCAAATTTCCAGAAAAAGCACACCCCTCTTCTGCAAGAAATTCTTTCCTGCACATTTTTGCAACCTTTGGCAAACTGGTGAGCTTCTGATTCATAGTTGTCTTCCTCTAAAGTCTGTTTAAGCAAGTCACGCATACCTTCTGGAAATACAAGAATTATGTTTTTACCATCTGACTGTTCTTGTCAACCCATATCCATGAAATGATGGAGGAGCCTGGTTTTGAATCGTGTCTTGTTCACTGAACTATCACAGCCAAGTTCAATAACCCTGGTCTGGAACAATTGATGGAGGTCACCCAGCTTGAAAATAAGTGCTCCATCCTCAATCAAACTTTCTATGTGCGATACAAGCTCGGCAAAAGCTCTTGCTTTAGCTCGTTCGACGTCTGTGCTTGTATCTGTATTAATTTGCCGTTGGTGAGTTCGGTACTGATTTCTGTATTGCGTGAGACAAGACATGTGATACTTACTTTCCAAGACAATCAAATCGCCCCCGGCTAGTACTGAAAGCATTCGCTGGTCTTGCATTTGAAGTGCCATATCTCTCAATGACTGATCTGCAGAGAATGTTGAAAACTCGTGAAGCTTGGTAATCGAGGTTTGGTCACAAAAAATGCAAACATCCTTGCCTCCCAGTGCTGTTTGCCTGATTGATCGGCTAGTAGTTGTGTCTGATGTCTTGTTTACCTGTTGTTGTTTTTTTTATCTCTTGCTCTCTTGAGTTTAGCATTGTTAAATTTCTGGTGGCATGAACGATGCCAAGAGGCTTTGTTTGTAAGGAACTGTTCCGGTGTTGCATCAGTCCCGAACTCAATGCGCACGGGTAGTGCATCCAAGGTTTTGAATTCCTCGACATTTTCGAAGAATGCCTTGTAAACTGAAAAAGCATCACAGATTTGGCGATTTTGTGGACAATTAAGCTGCTCTGGGGGACTTCTCTGACAGATAACACAAGCTGTCCAATCCATATCGACCTGTGGTGGGGTGTCCTTTTCTTTACCACATTAACACCATTTATGAAAAAACAGTGAAGATAAGTTGTTTAATTCTGTTGGTTATGACTGGGAGCTACAATGCGTTATACGAGTGCGAGTACAGCAACGAACATTATATTCTATCGGCTACAATAAAATGCTGTATTTTAGCTTAATAAAGGTCCTTATAGCATGACAAAATTCATTGAAATGCTTATTAACAAATTTATAAGCTTTAGTACCACGCGAAATAGTCCATGAAACACAAAAGGTGGGACCGCATAACAAGTAGGAGTGCCTGTTAACTCAGTACAGCATTTGTAACACTGTGTGACGTCATCGTGACGCCACAGCCCTCAGGTGCATATAATTTTTTGGAGCTGAGGCAAAAATCAATCCTCACATATGTGGGACTGTCCAAAAAAAATTTGGTGCTTTTGTCCGGCGTGTAACTATTTCGGCCAGTTCCGTTGTTAAGGTACCGAACTATAACACTGTGTCCTAAACAAATAAGTTGTACCACCATAATACCATAATTGTGACTGCCATATAACTATATCTGTATCTCAGATTTCAAAACCTAAAATATAACTTCTTATTTGAAATCCCAAACCAAAGTAAACCATCATTTGAAATGGCATCAAAGTTGGATTTCAAGTGACACATCTTGCTGAGAAACGATACAACAATGCATGAAACAGGTTATGCAACAGATAGCTAGGTAGATATCAAGATAAGTTAAATGTAAAAACATTTCATTAATCTATTACTATATTATTCATTTTCTTAAGACTGTGTCGATATTCCATCAAAAGTCCATTCGTACACATGTGATGTCATCTGAGTTTAAAACATGGAAATCCTAAATTTTATTTTAGGATATATTGCCCTTTGTACAACAACATGAAGGATCAACCACCACAACAACAACAACAACAACAACAACAACAACAACAACAACAAACGCAATAGCTTTATTACCTGTTTTGATTAATTCCTCCTAAAAGGAAAGTCAATATCATTTAATGGTATTACATGGTCAGCATATCAAGACCACGACCTCAATGATGTTACTTTTGATTTAAGGCAATGATGATCATGCTTTTGATGTGGACGTAACGACGGGCCAAGTACAACGGGGACCAACTGCACTAGATCGTGAGAAGACTGCCAAACGTGTCCTGCACATTGAAGCCTTCAACAATGACAGCGCAAGACTTAGCAGCATTGTCAGGGTAAGAATAAGATGTGTACTTTCTGTGTCGGCAAGGGATTGGGTTGTGTGGTGGTGGTTGGTGCCAAAATCCCACCATTTATTTGTACTTCATGTTGAATGGACATTGGCCTGTTTCTAGAACGTGCTGCCCCTTTTTTGTCTTTTTGAATACGAGTCCATTTGTCAGTTTTTCAATACCTCCAGACAAAGCATTGTTGTCCTACCTTCATTTTGGTTTCTAGTAACATCTATATATTGCTAATCATTTTGAAGGTGGCCGTGCTTGTGGAGGACGTAAATGATGAACATCCCAGATTCTCACAAAGCGAGTATGTTCGAAAGGACCTCAGAGAAACTGCTGGTGTGGGCACATCTGTGATTTCCGTGCAGGCGACCGACACCGATCTTGGTGGGTTTTAGTTGGTGGTTATTGACAGAATTTGCAGCTAAGGAGAGTTGTTCCTATGAGGATATTTCTTGATGGCTTACTCCATTGTTTACTGTGTGGTTTGCAGGCCCAGGAGGGTCACTGCGCTACGCTATTGAGGACGGGGTGCAGGATGCGGTTTTTGATATCGATGAAGGCACGGGGCTCATTCTGACAGCGGCACCGCTCGATTTTGAACTGCGTTCGGAGCACACACTGATTGTGTCTGCGACAGACAGCGCTCCACCATACCACAAAGCTACATGCACCGTGCTTGTTGTTCTTCGCAATGAGCTGGATGAAGACTTGATCTTCACGAAACCTTCTTATAATGCAGCTGTGGCAGAGAATGGGCTGCCAGACATGCTAGTGACTTCCGTTAAAGCTGTGTCAGGTGACAGCTTAGCATTCGTGGAGTATGCCTTCCACCCAGATACCATTTCTCAGGCCCTTGATCAATTTGCAGTCAACAACATTACGGTAAGAATCTATTTGCATGCCATACCTGTCTTCGTCATCATCTTGATACATCCCACTGCCTGGCAAAGGCTTCTCTCAGAACTTGCAAAAGTTTTTCATCTTCTGTCTTTCCTTCTTTTTTTTTACCACCATCTCTGTGTTCCTCACCGACTCATCTCTCCATCTTCCATAGTGCTCAAGTGCAATATAACGGTTTCAGTTGTGTTGTTAACCTGCTCCATCTTACATCTTCTCTTCCTTCCAAGTGTCTGGCCCATTCATATTTAGTTATTACAATGTAATTTACTTTTGTCTATTCTTTCATCCACATGTTCGGTTTTTAGTCTCTCTTGGTGTTACCCATCATTATTATCTCCATACTTTGTGTTGTTTGTAGTTTACTCTCCATTCTTCACTCCACTTCACTCAATCTTCACTCACTTCACTTCACTCAACTCTCCATTTCTTCACTTCAACTCAGCCTGGTGTTGGGCTAGCGGCTAGGGTCCCAGCTTAGGATGCCAAGGGTCCTGGGTTCGAATCCCGGTTGATCGCTGAATTAACACCAGGCGGGTTGACTCAGCCTGTCATCCTTCCGAGGTCGGCTAATTGAGTACCAGTTCATTGGTAATTCCCTGTGTGTCGTAAAAAGGCGACAAACAGGGTTGGCGGCAGGAAGGGCATCCGGCCGTAAAACATCGCTTCAAAAAGGGGACCAAAAAACAACAACAACCACGGTCCCCGAAAAAGGCCAAAAAGGCTTTGCGGGGAAAAATGGCCTCTAAAGGTTTTTTTTTCTTTTTTTTTTCTTCACTCAATATAAGGGTTTCCCTTCTATAAATCATCATTAACATTACCAACTAAAGTCAACTTTTGTGGGAAAATTACATTGTTTTTTTAGTATTTGAATACTTTTATGCTTCCAGAAAGTTGCTCATCCTCTTATTATTGTCCCCCGACAAGGTTGGAGATTGAGGATATTAAAATGAGCTCCGTCCGACCGATCGATCATCCGTCCGTGTACTTTTGTGTGCACTATTTCAATAACCATTGAACATTTAGGTTTCATATTGCAAGATATCTATTCCTCATGACATTATCTCATCCTGATTAGATCACGGCTGTGATTGGCAGAATTGTGTTGCCATAGCAACCATCTCAGTAACTTGGCTTGCGTGTGCAATATTTCAAAAACCATTCAAGATTTAGGTTTCGTATTACAGTATTACACAGATGTATTCCTCACACCAATCAAAGAGAAGGGGACCTAGAGTATCGGCTCCTTGTTTTTCCTTTACTTTATCCTGTCTGATTTGTATCCGGCTGGATCTCGGTCCAAGATAAATGTATTTTGAAATTTCCTTCCACTACATTTTGTGTCTTACTTCTTATTTTCCTGCATATTTATTTTATAGTAACGTTCATTTTAGACATACTTATTTTCAGACCTGCTTTTCTGCTTTTGCTCTTCAATCAATCCATTTGACTTGATTTTCATCTCTATTGCATTACAAGTCATAATCAAGATATCATCTGCAAAACATTAACTTTTCTCATTTACATTTATTCCTCTACCTTTCCAATCTATATCAAAAATGATTTATTTGAAGGCTCCTGTGAAGAGAGTTCTCATTGTCTAGCTCTGCTGGTGATAATGATGGGTTTTGCTATCTACATGAAGCCACATTGTTGGTGTCACCTTTGTGTATATTTCTTTAATAATGCGAATACATGGAGTTTCGATCATGCCAAGGCTCATAATATAGCTAAAATGTGGATATGTGTGTGGGGAGAGCACATGATCATCCAACAAGAGACTAATGGAAAGCCAGGTTTTGGCCTGCTTGTTTGTCAAACTATATGATCAACCAGTGATCATGATGATGGAGAATATTCTGCATGATGAAACTGTTTGTCATTTACCAGGGAGATATCAGAACCCGGACTTCATTGGACAGAGAAGAAGAAAACTTGTATATTTTAACTGTGATGGCAGGTGATGGAGGCCAGCAAGTGACTTCCTGCCTGGTATTTGTCATTTTGATAGTGCCGGCTTGGGTAGAATTTTGACTCATTGTATTTTTATCACTCATAGTTTAAGTTGGGAATTGTTTTAGTCAATTGTTTGTTCCATGCAGTACTTGTATATCTGAATAGGTCTTGAAAATATTTATGATGTCCATTTTTCTCCTATCATTATAATTAATTCAATCAAATGTAATTATGATAAGTTAAAATAAAAGGACGAATATTGGAAAAACTTCAAAATGTTATTTTACATTGTACTATTTATTAGTCCCCTACCGGTGTACACCGGAGGGGACTATAGGTTTGCACGCCGTCCCTCCATCTGTCAGTCCATCAGTCTGTCAGTCTGTCAGTCCGTCAGTCTGTCAGTCCGTCAGTCCGTCACGCAAAGAACAGTTTTCCGGACTTTTTTTCTAAACGCTTAATGCTAATGATTTCAAACTTGGTACGTGGTTTCCTCATGATAAGTTACAGGTCAAGTTCGAACTTCACGACGTTTCGATCATTTTTAACAAAGTTATGGCACGTTGAACTTTGGTAATTCTGATAATTCTGATGATCCTTAACTCAGTGCCATTTTAAGTTTTAATTTCCTTTAAAAACCAATTTCTCTGCAATAATAGGACCGATTGAGATACAATTTTCACCATATGATGGACTCGGTCTGTAGAATATTGTAATGGTAATTATGACGTCACAGGTCACGTGGTTCGGCCGCCATATTGTTTTTCGTGAAAACACGAAAACCCCTTTTTCTCTGCAACGGCTGAACAGATCGAGGCCAAACTTTGCAGGCAGAATCGCATACCCATGACGAACAAAAAAGTCAGCGAGCATGACGTCATGCATCACATGGTTTCAGAGTTATGACGTTTTTAAGCATGACCCTTTAAAACCGAGCTCCTCCCTCATTTTTGATCCAATCGAGGGGAAACTTCACAGATCTGTTCAGCACTAAAATGTCCTTTTGGAATTTGCGATAGGGCACGTGGTTTGGCAGATATCGTTAATTAAACGAAAATTTTTTTTTTTAAAGGATATCTCTTGTTTATTCTCGAGTTCTCCTCAAGCCGCACTGCGCATCCTCAGCCTCGTCTCGCGAACGTCAACAGCGTGACACAGCACGCGCTTTCGGGAGGGGCGGAGCCAAGCCGAGCAACATATATATCCACATCGATCATTGATCGTGAACCGAAAAATATGATAAATTACTGATGGTTTCAGAGTTATGACGTTTTTAAGCATGATCCTTTAAAACCGAGCTCCTCCCTCATTTTTGATCCAATCGAGGGGAAACTTCACAAATCTGTTCAGCATATCAGTCTACTAAAATGTCCTTTTGGAATTTGCGTTAGGGCACGTGGTTTGGCAGATATCGTTAATTAAACGAAAATATAAATAAAAAAATGGATATCTCTTGAATCGCTAGTACCTCAGATCGTGAGTTGGTAATAATTTATATAATTCACACAGTGCAATACATGCAGGCAGCTCCACTGAGCGACCTTGCGGGCTTATCAACGAGGCGAGGCGTGACACACGTGTCTCAGCATACCTCAGATCAAGTTTGAAAACCAGCATCAACCGTTCATAAATAGGCTTATTCGATCATTTTTGACAAAGTTATGGTACATTTAATTTTGGTAGGCGACATGTATTGGGGGGGGGGGGTGATAATGGGGAAGAGGGGTGGGGATGAGAGAGGGGAAGGGAAGGGGGAGGGCAGGGCCGGCGCTACCATTAGGCCAACTAGGCAGCCGCCTTGGGCGCAGACATCAGAGGGGCGCATTACTGAACTTGTAGCAATAGCTCGAAGACTTCCAAAGTCTATGCTGCCACAAGAAGTACTTCTCTTCATACTACAACAAAAACTCCTGGATAATGTGCCTAATGTTTCCGTTGCTTTAAGGATCCTTCTCACACTTCCAGTATCAGTGGCAAGTGGTGAACGTAGTTTCTCAAAGCTCAAAGTTATAAAAACTTACATACGCTCTACAGTGTTGGAAAAGAGACGAGTTGGCTTGGCCACTGTATCAATTGAACATGCCCAGGCATCAGCACTTGCTCTGGTTGAATTGTGACAAAATTTGCAAAGGAAAAGGCACACAAAGTGAGATTTTGATGTGTGAAATTGAAACTTTTATGAGACATTTTTAACTCTGTTTGTCTGTTTTTTTGTTTGTTTCTCTGTCTGACTGTAAGTGAAATATTGTGGTGACATGACGGGTTGGTTACGCCAAGTATCCTTAAATGGTATATATACTTAAAGGTGTGTGCCGTAAAAGGTTTGAATGTTGTGTTGCCAATGGCTGAGGTATGCATTATACCGAGTGCCCTTTAGTTCAAAATGGTTTGTGTGCCAAAATATTTTATTTTGTATTTGCGAAAGATAATCAAAGATTGATTATTTAAAATTTTGATTTTGCATATCTAAAACTTATTGCTCAAACCAAAAACTGTTTTGTTTATCTGGAATTTCCATTCACACACTCATAAAGGGACCACTTTCTTTATTTTGCATTGCAAACCACATGTAGTGTCATATTTTTTTAAGTGAAAGCCCATTTGCCACAAAGCGTGGGGTAACAGGGCCACTGCCATATTAATGGATATTGCGCCTTTAATATTGGTGTTGTTGGCATCTTACGGTACTTATTCTTGTAATTAAAAATAAATTTAGCAGTTTCAAGTTTTCTGCTTTTTATTTTTTCTACAAAACATCTTTTTAGTAATCGAAGTTGGCAAAAAAAAAATTTGGGGTGGGGGGGATGCAAGTAGCTGGCCTTGCCTAGGGTGCAAAATAGTCTGGCACCGGCCCTGGGGGAGGGAGTAGTGGGGACGGGTGGGAAGGGGTGGGGAGGGGGGGGGGCGGGTGGAGGAGGACAAATTTTCCGATGCGACGAGTGCTTAAACTCAGCGTTGCCCAGGTAAGAAAGGAAGTTGTCCGAGTAATACCCTCTGCCAGCACAACCAGGTGGAGCTACACGGATTTACGCCCGACAGAACACACCCCTGTGTGAAGCCACGGCCACATAGCCTATGTTATATATATATATATATATATATATATATATATATATATATATATATATATATATATATATATATATATATATATATATGTAAATAAATGAAAAACATTATTTAATGCAAGATTAAGATTTAAAGCAGAATTAAATCTGCTTAAACAAAGCATAATTAAATAATAATGAGAAGTTGCTACTCGTGATCTATGGAAGATTGAGACACTGAGAACTTTCACTTCAACGGAACAATTCAACATTTCTCATTTTTTTCTGATACAGGTAGATTGTAAACCTCGTTCAGATGATCTTTTGGATGAGTCCCATTATACCAATATATATGGTTGACTGTTAGGGGGTTAACCTTTCTGTCAGCAGAGCATTCTTTGCTGTAATTAAGGGTTATTAAAAAAAAGAAGTTTTTGATCCTTCCATGAATTCCTCAAAAATCCAATGTTGTTTGCTTTACAGGTTTTTGTGACGGTAACGGATCAAAATGATAATCACCCAGAATTTGAAGCTGGCTCAGTGGGCTGGCTACGCGTTAGCGAAGCATTTTCCCCTGGTTCACGCATTACTGTTCTACGGGCCACAGATTCAGACTTCAGTGAGAATGGCACAGTGAGTGTGGATTACTATTGAAATATGAGTATATTGATTTTAGTATCCAATGCCAATTGAAATATGAGTATATTGATTTTAGTATCCAATGCCAATTGAAATATGAGTATTTTGATTTTAGTATCCAATGCCAATTGAAATATGAGTATTTTGATTTTAGTATGCAATGCCCCCATTTGCCTAGTCATGTCATCTCTTACCCTCTGCATTGCCTGTGTCATGCATGAACAGGTCATTTATAGTCTGGTGAGGGGAAACGTAGACAAGGCTTTCTTCATCTCCACCATGGCTGATGGTGCAGGGGAAGTCAAAGTCGTGAAGAAACTGGACAGAGAAACACTCGAGACTTACAACCTCATGGTAATCTTGTTAGTTTCCCTTCATCACATATACCTTATGTTAACCAACTATATAAGATGCTTACAAAGCTGTATCAGATAAGAATTGTCATTATTTTAAGAACAAATAATTGTTTCTGATCTTCACATTGTTAGAGTGGCATGACTATTCCTTCTTCTCTTTGTTTGTTTATTAAGTCGTTCTTCCAATTGGCTGTTCCATGCTGCTTTTTCTTTGTCTTTGTCGTCCATATATCGATTGAACATTTTAAATCTATTCTTTTGTGAAACCATTACTGGGGTGTTCAAGAAAATTATTTCATCTATCCCCCAACTCAAATTGGAATACTTCTGTTCAAACCATCTGAACGTGAGGTCTCGTTGGATCAACTCAATCGTTGGGGCGACCCAAAACAAACTTCCATTAAATGAAATTGATATATGTGGGAAAATTACACGCCCAGACCAGGAATTGAACCCAGGCCCTCTGGTGAACCGTACCAATGCCGTTGCTGCTCCTATGGTTGGAAGCGAGTGCCCCGGAAGCATTGACGGAAAGAGAGTGGCAATTATATGTGGGAAAATGGCATGCTTGGTCAGGGTCACCTAGATAGCTCAGTTGGCAGAGCACTGGTACAGTTTTACAGAGGACTTGGGTTAGATTCCTGGTCTGGGCATGTAATTCTCCCACGTATATCAATTTAATTTATAATCCTGTTCAATAATGTAATTGTTCCATTAAATTATTCCAAAATGAAAATCATCCATTTTTCATCAAAGTTCCTCGCACTGCCTCATCCCACTGACTGTGGTAGTTGTTGTTGTGTAGCCCTGGGCAATTCACTCGAACAATCAGGGAGACAGCTGATCAATTTCGCAGGAGTTAACCAGAAATCCCAGACATCCAGGGTGGTGTATCCCACCTTCCCGAAGTCACGGTCATGACAGAGTTAGACAGAGTTATACAAAGTTAGAGATAGAGAGAGATAGAGAGTTAGAGAGAGAGAAGAAACAGAGACAAAAGGGAAAGGGCTGGTCCATGGGGACCGATCAGCACTCTGACCATGACCGCACAGCCCTGACTAATCCGGGCAGCAGGGAAGAATGGGGAAGATTTGGCCACCGACTTTATTTCGTCTCCACATCTTCGTCATCTTCGCTCGCCATCTTCGTCTCCACTGCAGAGCTAAGGCCCACCAAGTTTATTGTTTCCCCTCACCCGTCTGTGATTGAGTCAGGCGTGTTTGAGTCTGGCTTTGGTTTCTTTGGAGTTTTATCTCATTGTATATAATTTTTTATTGACTACGTGTTTCTTCCTTCCTTCCCACCCATACTATACTGCCGTTGAGTTTCTCCATCGGGTCAGCCTTCCCCTATTGGTTTTGTTCAGAAAATATACCCCATTTTAAAGGAGCCAATTAATTTTAAAATTAAAAGTAGCTTAATTTTAACGGAGTTCTCGTGTACTTCCTGTGATTCCCACGCATGTGCAAAGCCACCTTTAATCAGACACGTTCAAGGGAGTAACAGCCATGTCGGCCAATCCATTTGGTGGCCGATGCTAATCAGCCCTGAACACGACAATATGTTGTAAATGCAGCATAAAGTATGGTGTGGGATGACCTCTTTACCTTCTATCCCACCCTCCCTCTCTTCCGTCTCCATTTCCCCCAGTTAATTTCTCAATTATGTGCTACATATTTTACATTTTGGAAGGGAGGGTTTGGGGAATGTTTTGCTTTGCATATCATAAACAGTCTCCATACATAATTGGTGCTCAGTTGGCAGTGACCAAGTGCCAAATATATTTACCTCCACCTCCAAAGGTGGATGGAGGTTGTTTTCACCACTGTCTGTTTGTCTATTTCAATGTCTGTGAACAAGATATCTCAAAAACTTGTGGACGACCTCGGCCAAAACTTTGTGGATGAGTTGGATAGACGACAAGAACAAGCCGATTCGATTTTGGTTCAGGTCTGAATCCAGATGTGGCCTATCAGTGGGATACAAAACGTAAACTGTTCAACCTGGAGGAGGTACGCGCACTCTACCGAGTACCGTTCTAGTTTGATATTGCATTTGATATGCAATATCAAATATTTGATAGGCAACCAATTTCACTAGCATCTTCGGTCGTTGTGTTAACCTGGCCTTAATCTCTTTTATAAAGCTGTCTTGAGTCAGTTTGGACTGATCCTGTTTGGGTAGTCATTGAATAGGCCTTGCATATTGGCACCAATCTGCTGCCTTAACCACACCAATTTAATGTGTTTTTATGAGGTTTTCACTGAGACCGTTTAGCCACAAGGAAGCTAATCTTATTCCTCCCTGCTGAGCTGGAGATGGCTTCAATTTCATCTGACTGAGAGGAAAAAACGAATGTCCCATCTTTGGATTTTAGAATTAGCTTCACATCTGTGACCAAAGGACACTAAGCTTGCAATGGCCTGATGCTAACTTCTGCTTTGATATGATTTTAATCCAAACATTCAGTATTTTTATTGTACTTCTTTACACTGTGAAACTTTCTGGTGACTTGCTTAGAATTTCAGGTGATACTCTTGAAATGAACTTGCTGAATGAGTTAATAACTGCCCCTTAACTTGAATGATATAATGTGTTCTTCCATCCTTACCCTGCAGGTTCAAGCCTCAGATGCTGGAAACCCCCCTTTGAGTACTAACTTATCCTTGGTCATCACTGTAACTGATGAGAATGACAATGCCCCTGTTTTCTTGAAGACTCAAGGCTACAATGTCAGTATTTTTGAAGTAAGCAATCTCTTGTGACTTTTCATGGCCAGTGTGAAGGATGTTAGTCAGTCATAAATTTAATTGTGACAAGTTATTTTAAGTAACTGCATTTGGAGTTTCTCCAAAGCTTTTCCATGGGATTTCCATCAAGAATCGCTCCTGTTGTGAGGCCATGTGAAGACTGCTGACAGAAATCTATGTTCTTGACTAAAGGAATGTTGAGCTCAGCATGGCAATGTACCACAGGCAGTTCAAAGTAAGGAAAAAAACAAAACAAGTACATATACATTCAAAGTACACCGCCGCCATACCAAATAAATAAATAACATATCCTCCAGCGCGCGGCATTGCCGCGGCACCTTCGGCGCCCAGCGATGCCGCCTTGCAGCACATAAAGATGGTATTCAGAGGGAGAGATGTACAATAATTGATTGATTAATTGTGTAATTAAAATCAATAAAAAATAATAATAAAATAATTAATTTATTAATCAATTGGCTAATATCTAACAAAATGCTATTACCCAAACGACCAGTGTTTCATCCAAAGCAGTAATGTTTTGAAAATTAATTTAATAATTAATTAATCGAAAAAAAACAATTAATTGATTCATCAATAAATAATTAATCGATTAATTGATTAATCAATAAATCAAAACCTTCCTTTTTAGCTAAATCACTTGGTCACTTTGTCTAAATATCAGCTTTCTAGCTCAAAAGGTGCCTGAGATATTGCCCAGATGAGAAATAAAATAAATAAGCACTTAATAAATCGATAATAACTAAGTAATTAATCAATTAATTGATTAATCAAAAAATAAAATATATATATTGTTTTTGCCAAAGCATGTACTCACTATTGTGGCCAAATTTCAGCTTCCTAGCTCAAAGGATGGCTAAGATATTGCCCGGACCAACAAAAGAAAACAAGAAAGAAAACAAACAGAGTGAAAACTGAGCACTCCCTTTCAGCGAACGTCATCGACGGGCCCTTTCAGTACTCCGTGATGATGTCACGCAGTGCGTGGGGGTGGAATAGAAAAGGAGTGGTGTACAATTAAGTTCATATGGAAAATTCAGTTTTTATATAATCAAAAGAATTTGATTTTAATTTAATATGAGTTCCCTAATAGGCGAATTGGCCCACCACAGCCTGCGCTATGATTGCCAACCTACGGTTCTGTTTGTCCGTGCTCTCATCCTTTTTAAAATGCTGAGCATCAAGCCAGGAAGCAGCACGTTCCATTTTATTTAGTCTTTGGTATGACTCGGCTGGGGTTCAAACTGCCGACCTCCCAGATTCAAAGAAGATACTTTAACCGTTCCGCCAATCGAGATAATGTAAGTCTTCTCTTCTTCTTTAACTTTCCCAATTATTCTCACTTTCTTGCGAAGTTGGCTGGGGACGACGTTTTTGGTCCAGGTCTTTGACGATTCGGCTGGCCTGGTCAACTTTCGACTGAAACTGGCAGGATCTTGCAATTTTGCCAGGGTGCTACCAATAACTCCTTTAGTCTTTGTGAAAGATACTCTATGATCTTTAACTTCCACCATCTAATGTCGGCAGATGGGGCACTCGGTCTAATGTCCATCTCACAGACAGCACACACATTGACGTTTGTTTCTTCCTGAATTGTTTCAGAATGTGGGTGGTGGAACATCCGTGGTACAAGTACAGGCAGTGGACCGTGATATTGGCAGCAATGGAGCCCTGTCATACTATCTGACAGGTGGTGATGAAGAGCAGGCTTTTCGTGTTGATCGGCTCACAGGCGAGCTGACCACACGACCAGTCCCCCCAGATCGAGAACATTCTCCACTCTATAACCTTACAATCACAGTGGAGGATGATGGAAACCCCTCACTTGCGGTGGGTGTCTCTCTGGGAATCTCCAACCACAATTGAACTTAATATTGAAGTGATTAACTAAAAACCAGTTTTGAACTCTGATGGGTTGTTAGCTCAACTTTTTAAATTGCCCAACCTTTTTGAATTGACAAATTTCCATTCCATTGTTTTTTCTTCCACAGGCCACCACATTTGTAGTGATCTGGATATTGGATGTAAATGACAACAGACCTCAGTTTTCCATGGCCACCTATGAGATGAATGTTACAGAAGGCCCTGACACACTTGGCACTCATCTACTCACCATATCAGCTTCGGATCAAGATGAAGGAGACAATGGTCATGTGCTTTATGACATCATCGCAGGCAATCTTGGAAACTCTTTTCACATGCACGAGAGTACGGTGGGTGGTGGAAATAAGTTCATTTTTGAAGGTGCAAACACAAAACTTCAGGTGCACTTTTGGGTTAATATTCTTTCTTTCTCTTTTCCATTTTTTTTATTTTTTATTTTTTTTAAAAATTCTTTCTTTCTCTCTCTCTGTCTCAATTATTCACTCACAGCAACATTTCCCCCCTGGTCACTCATTGAGTCCTCATCTAATATCCACGTGGTTGGATGGCCTAATAATCGGATTGTTCTTCTCAGATCTCAGATAAAAACATTGTCTCAAACAGGGAACCATGATTGTCATGGGGCCCGCAAGGCTAACCCCCGCTCTAGCGGGGAAAATGGCCTTAAAACGATCATTCATTCATTCATTCATTCTTCTCACATCTATAAGTCATGGTCTTACTAAACATACTTGCTTTATAACACTTGTGTTATAACTTTATAACATGTAATTATAACATGTAATGTAATGTAATTATATGTAATGTAATGTAATTATATGTAATTATATGTAATTAATTATATGTAATATATGTAATTATAATGTAATTCTTCATTATAATGTAATTCTTAGGGCCTTCTCCATCGCTGCTCCCACCCTCTGGAACTCACTACCTCACACCATCAGAGACTCCTCCTCACTCACCACATTCAAAACATCACTCAAGACCCACCTGTTCAACACTGCATTTAACTTTTAACCCACAGCATTTAACCCCTGACTATCTCTTCTCCTTCTCCTTCCTTTTGCTTTGATTATTTACCTATTTATTTTTGTCTTTTTGCACTTGTTTTTTGTACTCTGTCAAAGCGTCTTTGGGCTTCTTGAAAAGCGCTATATAAAATAAATGTATTATTATTATTATTATTAATTATAACATGTAATAACATGTAATGTATTATAACATGTAATTATAATTATTTATAATTGTAATTATATATAATGTAATTATATATAATAATGTAATTATATATGTAATTATATATAATTACGGTATATATAATTATGTAATTATATATAATTGTAATTGTAAATATATGTAATTGTAATTATATGTAATTATATGTAATTAATTATATGTAATATATGTAATTATAATGTAATTTTAACATGTAATAACATGTAATGTATTATAACATGTAATTATAACATATAACATGCATTATAACTTGTAACTTTATATTTGTATTATAACATTTGTTATATTGTGTAACATGCATTCAGATGGTCCTATGCTGTGAAAAAGCAATTAAAATCAGAAGGAATGTCTGAATTCTGATGGCTGTAAGAAGTGGAATTATTTTGGAACATTTCATATTATGTAAAGATTTTATTGCCACACTAAACATACCCTTAACTATCATTTTATCTGGTTGCTTTCTGTGTTGAAATTTAAAAAACATTCTGGACAATGGAGAAAGATTCCCTGTTGCTGACCTACCAGGGATTACTGACTGTCATCAAAGAGCTTGATCATGAACAGAGTGGAGGGCAATATATCCTCGCCGTCACAGCAACGGACCAGGCAGTCAACACTGCGCTACGCCTCACAGCCACCGCCAGGGTAACCAGAAGTCCTGCTCCAAAATGTTTACAACTCATAAAGTTCTGGCAAAATAACCTTCCACATCTTTTAAAAACTGCCTTTGATGATGCAAAAGCTGTTTGAGTTATCGTTCTGGTGGTTTGTTTTGATTAAACAACTTTATCAAATGTTGTCCCTGATGGGCCAGGCTGTAATTCCAGAAATTTTTCATCTTGAATATACAGTCACGTGAAAAAGTAAGTACACCCCATGTAAAGTTTTGACTTTTTCAACATATTTCAACATACAGCTATTTGATCTTCATTTCAACAATGTTGATAGATAAAGGTGATATAATACAACAAATATCATGAAACATTTACATTTTGTAGTCCATTGTATAATTTAAATAAACATAAATGCAAATTTCGCATGTGGAAAAAGTAAGTACACCCCTACATTTATCATGACTTCAAATACTGAAAATTAGAATCAGGTGCACCAGCTCAGGTGCAAATGATGAGAACATCGTTAGAGAGGATCTTGGAGGAACCTGTCTTATTTAAACCTCAGACATTTAGTTTGGTTTGCTCTTTGTTGTTGAAGTGCACGGTGTCACCATGCCTAGATCAAAAGAGCTCTCTGAGGCCTTCAGAAAGAAGGTTACAGATGCCTACGAGTCTGGGAAGGGATTTAAAAAGATCTCCAAACAATTTGAAATCAATCATTCGACTGTCCGGAAGATCATCTGCAAGTGGAGAAGATTCCAAACAACTGCCAACTTGTTCAGGCCAGGCCGCCCCAGCAAGTTCATCCCGAGAGCAGACCGCAAGATGCTGAAAGAAGTCTCTAAGAACCCCAGAATGTCATCACGGGACCTACAGGTAGCTCTTGCCATTGTTGATGTCAAAGTGTACGAGTCTACCATTAGAAAGAGGCTGCACAAATTTGATCTACATGGAAGGTGTGCCAGGAGGAAACCTTTGCTGTCCGGAAAGAACATCAGGGCAAGACTTAAGTTTGCCAATGAACACCTAGGCAAAGACCAGCACTTCTGGAACAATGTGCTCTGGACAGATGAGTCAAAGGTAGAGCTATTTGGCCACAGTACCAGAAGACATGTTTGGCGAAAACCAAAGACAGCATTTGACCACAAGAACCTGATACCAACTGTAAAGCATGGTGGTGGAAATATTATGGTTTGGGGCAGCTTTGCTGCATCAGGGCCTGGGCAGCTCACCATCATAGAATCCACTATGAATTCTTCATTGTACCAGAGGGTGCTTGAGGATAATGTGAGGCCATCTGCCGGAAAGTTGAAGCTCAACCGAAGGTGGACCTTGCAACATGATAATGACCCTAAACATACCAGTAAATCCACCAAGGAATGGCCGAAAAGAAAGAAATGGAGGGTTCTGGAATGGCCAAGTCAAAGCCCGGATCTAAATCCCATCGAGATGTTGTAGGGGGATTTGAAACGAGCTATGCATGCAAGAAACCCCTCAAACATCGCACAGCTGAAATAATTCTGCATGGAGGAGTGGGCAAAAATTTCTCCCAGTCGATGTCAGAGACTGGTAGACAGTTATAAGAAACGCCTACTTGAGGTTGTTTCTGCCAAAGGGGCAATACCACCTATTAGAGCCAAGGGTGTACTTACTTTTTCCACATGCGAAATTTGCATTTATGTTTATTTAAATTATATAATGGACTACAAAATGTAAATGTTTCATGATATTTGTTATATTATATCACCTTTATCTATCAATATTGTTGAAATGAAGATCAAATAGCTGTATGTTGAAATATGTTGAAAAAGTCAAAACTTTACATGGGGTGTACTTACTTTTTCACGTGACTGTACCTATAGTTGTGTAGAATTTCCCTCTTTATTTCAGAACTTTAATTTGGCAATTACGAATTTTGTTTTATTTTGTTTGAGACAACAAGTCACAGAAGCTTCTTTGTCTTACAAGTTTTTGTTAGCACCAAATTGGTTTTAAAAACCTTCAGATATGAGTTAAATAAATGGTATTTCTGGTGCCAATAAATATTCAGGAATTCTATTTCCATGGTGAATTGGCTTTGGCCATGCATGAGTACAGAAACCTTGCAAAAATGGTTATATTTGAAAATATAAAGACAGATCATTGTCGTCCTTCATTGATCTCATTCTTAATTGAAAGTTATTGGTTGTTACTTTTGTCAGAAAATTGCACTTTGACATTTTAATTTAGGCTGGACGAAGCCATATCCAGTTTAAAAATTAGCCCCCTGCCCAACAATATGGAAGACTAAACATCAATAAAATTGATGAAACAATAAAACACAGAATGAAGCTGCCTTTCAAATTTATGACAGTTTAGATTGAACATGTGTTTGTTATATTTTGGAATGAAAGAGTAATGTTGCAATGTCAGTTTAAATTGCATTGTGCCTTGCTTTGTTGTGAATCGAATCAGGGTTGATTGGATTCAATGGAAATCGATTTTTGGAAATGTGTCTTTCCAAGAAGTTGTTGTTTGTGTAACATGAGGCAAAAAGGTTCAGTCAGAAATTGAATTTCACTCCAACTGCTTTGTCTTAACCTTTATGTAACCTGTACATCAAGGCCTGCACACTTTCTTTATTTCATGAATTTCCATGGCCAGGTGATGGTTTCCGTCGAGGATGTGAATGATGTTGCTCCATCATTCCCTTTTTTGTACGAGGGTCCCTTCGAGGTGGCTGAGGGACAACCTGGCCCACGCATCAGCACCTTTGTAGCCTATGACTTGGACTCTGGAGGAAATGGGCGTGTCGAGTACAGTATCATTGATGGCGATACTCGTGGTAAGAAGGTACTGCTTTGAGAGTGTCAGGGAATATATTATATTTTTGTACACACAGTACATACTGTATGTGTATGTATGTATATATTTTTATGTCATCTCATCGGTTCAGTGTGGTCCTTTCATTGAATTTATTATTCCTGACTGCAAACCTCCTGACTGGTGATCAGCAAGGCAGAGACAATTAATGTGTTTTTGTGCCAGCCGACACTTGTTACTACCAGGTCGTGCAGCAAGTGCTGTGATCGGACTCTATCTCTGCCATGCTGCCACGTCAAGTCCTCGTCATGTACATACATGTTCCAATTATGATGTACCATACTCTGCTGCAGAGCGTCGGTGCTGAGGAAGCAGTTTGTTGGCAAGGGTCATACTCGGTGGTCTGCCATCGTCTTCCAGGCAGTAGTTAGGGTAGGAATTTGGAATTTGGCCATGGTGCTGGCGATAGCTCACTTACTCTTCAAGAAGGACACCGTGGGATCTTTAACATCCACCAACCAATACCGGCATATGGAATGCCCAGTTTACCGTCCATCCGAGGGACACATTGATGAATCACCCTGCCAGTTAAACACTGGGATGAGAGTTTATAGCTGGGTTGGGATTCAAACCCAGCCTAAACAGCTTAGAGGGGAGCGAGTGTGTGTGTTCAGCAACACCACAGCCTTGGGCTGCATACAAATGAAGATGTGTGTGTGTGTGTGTGTGTGTGTTTGTGTGTGTGTGTGTGTCTGTGTGTCTGTGTGTGTGCGTGCGCACGCGCATCCATTTTTTGAATTGTCAGAGCCGCAACTGCGAAAGGGAGAGGAGTGGAGATTGAACCAGATCTGGAGCTACACCGCTGAGAGCACTCATGGATGATCTTATACCTTTCTGAATCCAAGTATAGAGGCAGAAAAGGTGCTAAGAGTCCAGGTCGATGGTATATAAACAGGCTCTGTCAGACAAGACACATGTGAAAGAGATCCAGCATCTATTGGTAGATGGGTTGAAACGTATTGGCAAGTGCTTTTTACCATAACAGTTGGCACTCTGTGCCTGAGTGTGACCTTTTCCCGAGAGTCATGTGGCCACTGATGTTGTATGAGTCGGCACTGTCACATGTGGAAAATAAGGAAAACATGAGTGTCAGTGCAGATCAGACGATGGAATGGAATACCACTTACATCAGCCTCTATGGCCATTGGCCAGTCTTATACAAGTTTATCTTACCATTGATGTCACTTACAGAGGAGTTTATCATCAAGAAGGCAAACATCTTTATAACCTTTTAAAGTGATTCTTCACCATTGAGCGATTGGGCTAAAAGATTCAAACCGATATGCAGTATAGCATTATGTCTCAAAAAGTTATGGACCATTCGGATGAAAATTGACGTACGATTTGACGGACATTCAATTTTGGTCAAAATCTGGATCCTGATACGAGAAGGTATATCCCAACTTTGCTTTCTTTGCAGTCGTACTTATTCACTATTCTTGGTATAATGAGTTGCAAAAGTAACGATTCGAAGCCAGGATTTCTTGGTAAAACGGAATGAAATTATTATTTGTTGAAGAAACAATGTGCATAATGCAGAAGTTTGTTGAAAACTCTTCAATCTTCTTATCCCAGCAACAGATGTGGGTGCCGCCATATTATACCTTCATCGGTGGTCAAGTCGGATAGAACGTTCCTTGTGAATTGTCAATCATGTTAATTTATCTGTAGTTGTACCACGTTGTTGTTCTGTAATGCTTTTTCTGATTCGCCAAATTTGTCATGTGGATTCACAAACATTTAAATATTCTTATCTGCGATTCTATCAATTTTTTTCGACTTATGTACAATATTTTGCTTTGGGGAAAAGGGTATTTGAAAAAAGTGAATTTTTGTATAATTGCTGTGAAAAATTGAAGCTATCCCCAGCTCTGTAGCACGGATGAAGAAGTTAGGTCTGGACATATTGTAGCCTAAGGGTGAATGTTCACTTAAAATATTAAAACCTATATTATAAAAGGAGCTTGGCATGTTATAACTTGAGAATGGATTAATGGATTTCAATAATTCCAACCATGGTGGATTCAGGGAACTCCCAGTAGTCTGATGCAATTTGTTTTAATGGCTCGATGAGCATGCGTGGAGAAAGCGCAAACGCCAACTTGTGACGCTGGTTATCCCTGCACGGAGGGCAGGATCTCCCAATAATCCTTTTTTTCTTCTTGCTCTATCGATTAACCATCACAGCTATGCCGAGGAAACGGAAAGCCACGTTTTTTGTGTGTATGTGTGTATCTACGCAAAGCCAGAGACAAGTAGACCTCAGAGTTTGCTTCCTGCCATGGCTCAATGGCCCATGCCTAATACATACCGCAGAGTTTGATCAAAAGAAAGAAGAGAGGGGGAGGGCGAGAAATTGTTTTTATTTTGATATTTCTCTCAGTGTGTCGTTGGCTTAGCGGTTAGGGTGCCGGCTTGGGATCCTAGGATCCTGGGTTCAAATCCCGGTCGATCGCTGAATTAACGCCAGGGGGGTTGACTCAGTCTGTCATCCTTCTGATGTCGGCAAATTGAGTACCAGTTCACTGGTAATTCCCTGTGTTGCAAGAGGTGACTAACAGCGTTGGCGGCAGGAAGGGCATCCGGCCATAAAACATTGCTTCAAAAAGGGGACCACGGTGCCCAAAAAAGGCCAACCCCTGCTCTGCAGGGAAAAATGGCCCTCAAAGGCAGTTCTTCTTCGTGTGTCGGTGTATATTATTTGCAATTCAGCATCTAAAAAAGCTGTGATGAATATCCCATTGACACATGTCATCCCCACTCCCCCCTCCCACTCCCCCGTATATAGATATATGGCTGGGCTGGTATCGATACACCACCTAATTTTTTTTCCCCACTAACAACAACTTACTGTTTTTTTAAGCAATTACATAAAGATTGGTATTCCCGGCATCGAAGCGACGGGTGTTATATTCCACTTGTTATAAAAGCACATTGAAGACACACTGAGTTAAAATGTTGTAAAACAAAGAACTTTAGTAAAATTAACTTATTTATATAATCTTAATCATATACTGTACTCTTGTGAGTGTGACACTCACAGTAACTAACACCTTTGAAAAGTGTGCTTTTTCTTAAATATAATGTTGTGCAATAAAGTTTCCCTCTTTTTTAATGGTCTTGTTTCAAGAGAGATACTAACAAGATCCTGGAGTCCCACTGAGTGCAATCAAATGCAAATCAAATGCAAGATGCTAGATGCACACTGAGTGCAATCAAATGTCTCCCGGTCGCTGTGTGGTGTTTCGTGGTGGAGTACATAGATAGCTGTGTGGGACTTAGTTCGTTGTTTTTTGTTCCTTCGTTTGTTTATGCATTCATTTGCAGCGACTCTTTGTTCTCGACACAGGTGAATTTGTAATATCTCCGACGGATGGAGATCTTCGGGTAAGAAGAGGAGTCGAGCTTGATCGAGAGACTCAAAGCTCATACAATCTTACACTCTTGGCTCGAGATGGTGGAAGTCCATCACTCAATGGCACGGTGAGGGCAGCACTGTCCAGAATTTCCTCCTGCCTGAGCACCTTAGTAAATCTCTCTCGCAACCTCACTGTTGTAGCTTTTATTTCGTTAACGACAGTATCAAAACGCATCAAATTGGACACTGTAGCAGCCCTTATACTTGTAAAAACAAAGGATTATGCAATTTTTGGAGTTTTGAAGTCAAATGAAAATGCTTTTAATTTTTTTATATATCCATTGTTTTAATTCTCTTTCACCTTTACTTGAGCAGGACTGCCAGCAGATTCCTGAAGAGTTGGGGCAAATACATTTCCCAGCTGATCCCACAAGAAGGTTGAAATAATTGTGGCTGTTAAAAAAGAAGTAGTAGTAGAAGTAGTAGCAGCACTATTGGCAATAGTCGGAGGAGCAGTAGCATCTATTGGACAAATATTCAATTATCTGTTTCGCAGTTTCTTGACAAAACCTTGCAGAAATAATTTTTCGATTTTCTTTTGGTATCATTTTTATACCTTCAAATTCACTTTGGTATTATCATCTCCTTGACTTTATCATTTCTGCGCCATCTTTTAAGGTGCATCTGGATGATGATTGCACATCAGGTGACTCGCATACCTTCACTTGAGCACCATTTTTGAAAAGTTGAAGGTTGAGCATTGGAGATATAGACCGTTTTATAATACTGTCTTATTTAGGAAGCAATAATTTATGTGAAGTGTACCTTCATCGTTATTCTCCATCATGACCATTTCTATAGTAGCTGTAAATATGACGTTTCTAAATGATTGCACCTGATCATCATGAAACATCCCTGCTGCTGCAAAAGCCAACCACATTGGTTAGGTGTGTTTATGGATATGGTTAAATTTTTACCTGCTTTTGGGAAAAAAGTGAGTTTCTTCATCTACTTCTCGGTTACCTTTTCATATTGATTTTGATGGTAATCCATACTGATGCTTTCATGGATTACCGGTTGTGGGCATCCCTTTCAAATGTAAACTTTTAAAGTTAAATGCGTACATCAATGGGATCATTTTGTCATCAAATCTTATTTGAGGTTATTGATGATTAGAATACCACACAAGCTTTTGTAGTCACTGTATCCACAGCGCTGTATGTCACAATCAAATATTTTAGGCCGTATACTGCAAAGGCTGTTATCTTCCCATCAGTGTCAAATAGAATGGTGGCATTGTTATGAATTGGGGTGCTTTGCCAGAGCAGCGATTTCTAACAAATAGCTGAACATCTCTTGAACCAAAATGACAAATGTGAAGGCACTGTTGGCACATGACAGCTTATAGATGACTGAGCAAACAAAGATGCTGGTATCAATGTTCCCATTCCATGGCAAAAGAAAAGCAGGATCCACGACTGGCTTTCATGGGATTCAAGCCGTGATTCTTGCACCTCATGGAAGGTAATTTTGAGATGTAGACCTCAGATGATGATTCAGGTCGTCCCTCACATATTGGTTCTTCTTCTTTTTCATCCTCCTCTTTTGTATGTGCCACATGGCTGTGCGTATCACAATTTGATGGGATGCGGATGTGCTGCTGATGCAGTTTCCCCTATAAGTTAGATTAGGTGAATTTTCTATATAACAACCCTAACCCTAACCCTAACAACCTTAGTCACGTGCGCCATGTGCATCATCTTCTTCTTCTATCTTCTTCTTCTACATCCCTATTTGTGAACGTCTGTTTGTTCGGTTGTGCCTCATGGACAGCCTAAGGAAGTGACTTAGAAAGGGAAGAGGGGGTCCATGGGGGGGGGGGGGGGGTAACTTTTCACGACAAAAAACATGGGCGCATCAGATTTAGACTAAGGGCGTGCCCAAGGGGCGTAGCAGCGGTGCATGCCCAAGGGGCGTGGCTTCCTCTGACTATATAAAGCCCACTACACACAATTGACTGACTATTTATTTTCAAGGCAATGCCGGGTAACTCTGCTAGTATTCTATAAAACAGTTACCAAGGCATGCTGTTGTTTTGTTCCCAGATGGTGCTTGGTATTAGCGTTTTGGACGTCAATGATAATGACCCGACCTTCCTCAACTTGCCCGGAAATGTGTCCTTGAGTGAGGATTCTGGTGTCGGATCTGCGGTGCTGCGAGTTATTGCCACTGATGCTGATGCTGGCGCCAATGCCTTGCTGACCTACAGTATCTCAGCTGGAAATGTGGGTGGAGCCTTCTCCATTCACACCAAGGTAACCAACACAAAGTGCCCTTACATTTGGTCACTGTCATGAGAACATAGGACCAACAAGCCTGTACAACCATGCCAACATAAGTACTCCCTATCCCCACTACTTCTAGATATCTATCAAGCTCAATTTTAAAACGATCTACTATTTCTGCTGCCACTACATTTGCAGGAAGGCTGTTTTACTTCCATGAATTTACGACTCACTGAGTGAAAGACTCCTGCCTTACTACCATCCTAACGCTCCTCTTCTTTACTCTGACAATGTGGTGCCTAATTCTGTCAGGTCCATTCTGTTGAAAAACTCATCTGCACTTTGTCTATACCCTTCGTTATCTTGATTAGATCTCGCGAGAGGTACAACATTGAAACACCCAACTTCCAAGAGGCAAAGGCATTCTTTTTAATGTAAAAAGTCCTGGCTCCTTCAGTCTCCTTATAGCTGAGTCTAGGTATCCCTGGATTCAATCTCGTAGCCTGACACTGAACCCTCTTCATTATGGCAGTTGTGTCCTTCCTCCGATGTGGTGACCAAAACTGCAAACAATATTGTTATTAATTTTGGGGTAGTGGTATATAGATTCAGGTAGATCTGCAAAGGTAGGTGCTCCGATGATCGTGGGGAGAAAGATCCACTTTGATGTACATAAGTCAGGGACCTGTTCATCCGAATGTCGGGTAAGTGTATCTCCATGGTTATACAAGGATGACCCTTGTGCTAATTATCGTAGGGATTATGTTAATTCCCCGGTTCGTAAAACCTTGTGATCATTCCGTTGTCCCTTATGGCACTGCACCAGACACATACCGGGAGAATGGCCCTAGTACACTCATTAAATCCCCCCCCCCCCCCCACAATAAAACACCCAACAAGTAAGTTTGACATCACCGGCTACTTCACCAACTTGTATGGCAACATCGAGCAAGCAGGCAAAAGACACGCCCAAAGGGGCAGCGATTGGACGAGACACCACCAATAGGAAGACACGAGGCAGGACGAAGCCCGCCGATTGGAAGAGGCAGGAGCGAGGAGAAGTGACGCACTGATTGGCCACCGACCGATGGCATGAAGGAGAAGCGACGCGGCCATTGGTGGAGTGCTGGGCCGGTGCTGCTGGCCTGTGATGAGTGGAGGAGGAGCACGTTGACGTCAGAGCCTTGATTATAAAACCAATTGTAGACCGACATTTTCTCTCTTGCTGTGGTGCCTGCCTGCAAGTGTGTGCTGACGATTCTCTCCCCCTATCTTCACGTTCTGGACCTCGGTGTGGGCGACGATGTGTCGAGACCTTGCTGGGGATTGTGAGGAGGCCGAGTTGTGAACCGGGAGCTGAAGGCGAGGAGCTGCGCGGCAACTCCTGTTAGCTACGCGCTCAACAAGGCCAGGAGTGAGAGGACGCCCGGTGAGGCCTAGCAGCGCGCGAAAGAGCAGACTGCGGCCTTTTTTCCACCAAGAACGGAGCCGGGTCCGGACTGCACGCCCGGGGCCGACGATCCTTCATGAGACCCCAAGCTGTTTGAGCTAAGTGCACACACACACGGTTATTTTTATTTATTCTTCCCTTCGTCTGTGTTGTAAGTCTGGTGAGGGAGCGCTCCATTTAGGTTTTAGTTTATCGGCGCGCTTTTCTTGTTATCGGGTTCCGTTTTAATAAATCCTTTCATTATTTTCTGTACATTTTAAATCTGCCTCGGTTTGAGTTACTTTTTGCAGGT
This sequence comes from Myxine glutinosa, assembly GCF_964187855.1. NCBI lineage: Eukaryota > Metazoa > Chordata > Myxini > Myxiniformes > Myxinidae > Myxine > Myxine glutinosa. The sequence goes on from NC_136268.1 coordinate 90,072,381, forward strand.
TGAAGACAGCCGGCGGGATCCGTGCAGTTAAGTGATTTTCAGCATCCCCATCCTCCTCCTCCTCCCCCCCCCCCCTCCCCGCGTGCATGAACTGCGCCATATTTGATGAACGCCCGGAGTTAAAGCTTGCTCGGCTAATCTGTTTCCTGGTAAAGATTTTAATCACGAGGAAAGCGACAATATTCTAGATGAGGCCTCACTACATTTACTGTGCAGAGTTCTATTATATACCGTGCATTTGGAAATGCAGAGAATGAATGGGATGGCAACATAGAGAGTAACCCAGTTTTAGGACCGGCAGAGAAGATAACCGAGAAGGAAGTTGAGGAAGTGATAAAAGCAATGAAGAGTAGAAAAGCGGGAGGACCGACGGGAGTTGTGGGAGATATGTTGAAGGCAGTGGGAAATTGGGGTGTGAGGAGAATGACAGAGATCTGCAATCTGGTGGTGAAAGAAGGCCACATTCCAGTGGATTGGGAACTGAGTACCCTCGTCCTTCTATACAAAGGGAAAGGTGACCCTCTGGACTGTGACTCGTATCGAGCAATAAAGTTATTGGAGCATGGGATGAAGGTATTGGAAAGGGTGTTGGCGAGGAGGATAAGGAAGAAAGTGAATATTGACGAAATGCAGTTTGGATTTATGCCAGGAAGAGGAACGACAGACCTTTTATTGTGCGGCAGTTGCCGGAGAAGTACATGGAGAAGAGGCAGAGGTTGTTTATTGGGTTTGTTGATCTGGAGAAAGCATTCGATAGGGTTCCACGTGAAGTAGTGACATGGGCATTGAGGAAGTTAGGAGTGGAGGAATGGTTGATTAGAGTCGTGATGGCAATGTACAAAAGAGAGCGTACAGCTGTAAGGACGAAGGACGGGAACAGTGGTGAGTTTGAGGTGAAGGTGGGAGTGCATCAGGGGTCGGTACTGAGTCCACTACTATTTGAAGCTGTGATGGAGGTGCTGGCTCGGAACGTAAAGGAGGGTTTACCGTTGGAGTTGTTGTATGCAGATAATCTGGTGTTGATTGCAGAAAGTATGGATGGACTGAAGGAGAAGATGAACAAGTGGAAGGAATGTATGGAGACAAAAGGTCTAAAGGTGAATATCGGAAAAACGAAGGTGATGGCAAGTGGGAAAGCATGTGGTGAGGTGGAAAGAACTGGGAAGTGGCCGTGTGCTGTGTGCAGGAAGGGTGTCGGAGTAAATTCCATTCAATGTACAATGTGCGCTGAGTGGGTTCATCAAAAATGTAGTGGTTTGAGAGAGTCATTAACCAGTATGGCAGCTACATTCAAGTGTAAGGTGTGCACAGAGGGAGCTGCAGATGGAGGAAATGCTGAGTTGGATCTTGGAGACGTTGTGAAGCTGGAAGGTGTGAAAACATTTTGTTACTTAGGAGACATGCTGAATGGAGAAGGTGGATCAGACTCGGCAATGGTTGCTCGAGTGAGATGTGCCTGGAAGAATTTTGTGGCATGCTGACGAGGAGGGGAATGTCGTTGAAGCTGAAGGGAAAGGTGTATGCTGCATGTGTGAGAAGTGTGATGATTTATGGGAGTGAGACATGGGTAATGAACAAAGAGCAGCAACGAAGGCTGGAAAGGGTGGAAATGCGAATGGTTCGGTGGATTTGTGGAGTATCGTTGAGAGAGAGGAAGACAAATGATGAATTGCGAAAGATGATGGGAATAGAGCCTGTGATGGATGCTCTGAAGAGAAACAGTTTGAGATGGTTTGGTCATGTGTTGAGGAAGGATGAAAGTGACTGGTTGAGAAGAGTGATGGAAATGAATGTAGAGGACGCGGAAGACCGAGAAAGACATGGCTAAAGATGGTCGAAGAAGAAATGCAGGGAAGGGGGTTAACAAGGAGAGATGCAGAAAATAGGGCAAAATGGACAAGATTGTCATGGGGACCGCAATGCTAACCCCCGCTCTTGTAGGGAAAATGGCCTTAAAATGCCTGTTGTTGTTGTATTTAGAAAGTATTCAGACCCCTTCACTTTTTTCACATTTTGTTATGTTGCAGCCTTATGCTGAAATCGTTTAAATTCATTTTTTCCCTCATCAATCTACACTCAAAACCCCATAAAGACAAAGAGAAAACAGGATTTTAGAAAGTTTTGCAAATTTATTAAAAAGAAAAAACTGAAATATCACATTGACATAAGTATTCAGACCCTTTGCTATGACACTTGAAATTTAGCTCAGGTGCCTCCCATTTCTCTTGATCATCTTTGAGATGTTTCTACACCTTGACTGGAGTCCACCTTTGGTAAATTCAATTGATTGGACATGATTTGGAAAGGCACACACCTGTCTATATAAGGTCTCACAGCTGACAATGCATATCAGAGCAAAAACCAAGCCATGAGGTCGAAGGAACTGCCTGCAGAGCTCAGAGACAGGATTGTGTCGAGGCACAGATCTGGGGAAGCCTACAAAAATAATTTCTGCTGCATTGAAGGTTCCCAAGAGCACAGTGGCCTCCATAATTCTTAAATGGAAGAAGTTTGGAACAACCAGGACACTTCCAAGAGGTAGCCGCCCGGCCAAACTGAGCAATCGGGGGAGAAGGCCTTCTTAATAGAGGTGACCAAGAACCCGATGGTCACTCTGACTGAGCTCCAGAGATCCTGTGTGGAGATGGGAGAAACTTCCAGAAGGACAACCATCACTGCAACACTCCACTGATATGGGCTTTATGGCAGAGTGGCAAGACGGAAGCTTCTCCTCAGTGAAAGACACATGAAAGCCCACAGAACCTTGTTTCTCACAGTCTGAGAGTCCTTTAGGTGCTTTTTTGCAAACTCCAAGCGGGCAAACCCCACAGGGATCACGGATCACGGTCAGACGTGGTTTTTTTTCGTCGTGTCGTGATGTCCTTGGTGCATCTCCTCCAATCCCTGCCGGCCAACACCATAGGCTTCGCTCTCCACCACTTAGCGCGCAGTCTGCCTCTGACGTCTTTGGCGCTTCTCTTCCAATCAGCGAGTTGCTTCTTGCTCCGGCCTCCCTGTTGGTCAACTCCCACCCAATCACTGCCTTTCTGGGCGTGGCTCTCAGCCTGCCTGACCTTCGTGGTGATGTAGCTGGTGGTATCCCATCAGCAGTGCTCAGAACTGGCTTCCGGTTGGTTTTATTATTATTATTTAATGTGCTTTAATTGCCATTCTCACCAGTGTCTATTGCAGTGCGATAAGGGACAAAGGAATAATCACATAGGGAACGACGAACAGGGAAGTAGTTAACATAATCCCTATAATTAGTTAACATGCCCCATTCCTCATAATGGGGACAAATATACAACTTCATCCGACATTCGGGCCAAACAGGTCATCTATTTATTACATGGTGGTGGTTCTTCTTCTACACGACAGTCAGAGCATGTTACCGACACAAATCTACCGGACTCTCCATATCACTACCCCACCGACATAACAATATATACTAGCTTGGCTGCGCTCGCCTCACCACGCGTCGTTACAGAGGACCTGGCTTGTTTTAGCTGAGGATAATGACTGTACCTGAGTTGGTGTGTTGTCATAATTTACACCAATCATAATACAAACAATTATTTTGCACAAATATATTTGTAGTGTTTGTGATATTACATTTTTATAAGCAATTTAGGTTGAAGAGTTAGGTTGAAAAAATAAAATAATAATAAAAAAGAACCCCTCAGCACATACATACGGGAGGGGTTGGTGCAGACTGGAAGTATGGGATGATTACACCTCACCACTACGTAATTAAAAACACCTCACCACCACGTAATTTAAAACACCTCACCACCATGTAATTAAAAACACCTCACCTCCATGTAATTCAAAACACCTCACCACCACATAATTCAAAACACCTCACTACCAAGTAATTCAAAACACCTCACCACCACGTGATTCAAACACCTCACCACCAAGTAATTCAAAATATCTCACCACCAAGTAATTCAAAACACCTCACCACCACGTAATTCAAAACACCTCACCAATTCAGGGTGGAGCTTATTTTTGAACTTTTGAAATATGATCTTACTCTCTCAATTTGTTCCTATGTATGAAATAAAAATGCAGGCAAAATATGAGCACAATTGAACAATATTTAGGGGTAGCTCAATGATGGTAAATTTTCTGATACCCCAAAGCCGCGGCCGCCCTTTTATTTCGCATACTACTGATTATAATAGATTAATTCTGTTGATAAATTAAGAACCCAATTTTAACTACTAAGTAAATTGACACTCTCTCCTATCATCATACACACAACATGCAATCATTGTGGTAAAATTAATTACTGGGAACACAGATAAAACCTTTAAGTTATAAAACTCTGTGCTCCATTAAATAAATAATTACAGTAGTAATATGTACATTGTACATACACAATATCTGTTATAATAAAAGAGTAAAATGTTCGTTGAGCTAGAGTCTGCTAGACAATAAATGCTAAAATGAGATGTAGCGCTGACCTGGGAACGCTTATCACCATAGTATCTAAAAGTAAACACTGTACATAGGTGTATCACAGAACACTATTTGAAAATAAAAACGAAGTTATCACAGGCTTTGCAGAGAATCACAGACACAATGGGTGTATAAACATGGTATAATATTATCACAGATTATAGAAGCATAATCATTGTGGTTCAACTGGTTCATATCTATTATCCAACCAATCATCCGAATCCCATTGTTTTGCTGATAAATTGATAATGCAAATTTTCCATGAATTTATATTCCAGACATGTTCAGACTTGTTTACTGTTTGGACTCAATGGACTGACTATGCTGACTAAACAACAGCTGCAACACTGTTGCAGCAGTATGTTTGTGTAATTGCTTGAAGCATTGTGCTCACTGCTCAGTTATTAATAGAACTGTTTGAATTTTCTTGATTCTTAATTTCTTAATGCTATGTTCTATTTCTTTCAGATTCATATCTGATTGAAAATGTCATCTGTGGAAAAAGCAACAAGATCTCAAACCAAGTTGTATCTCCTTGGCGACTCTGTGACTGAATTAAGTGGCAGCAAGTTGCCATCATTGCGTATGGCTCTTGGATTCTTCCTACATCACCATCTCGATCTGAAGGAGACCGTAAGACAATCGTCGGATGTTACCATCATGGAAATAGCTAACTTTTGGAAGAAAGCTAGAATCCCGATGAGAGCTCATCAAAACTGCCAAACCAAGCTTGAGCAGACATTTGAAGAATGGCGTCTTCTAAAAAAGAACAAAGCGCGAACGTCACCAACTCAACTCGCGAGAGAGTCGGCTTTTGTTTCCAGGCTTGAAGACCTTTTTGATGTCGCTCACGCTGATGCTCTGACCAATACGTCAGTATTACAAGAAGACAAGGATTTCTTGTTAGCCCAGTGAGAAAAGGGAAGAAGGGGGTCACTGGCTGGAGTAGATGTAAAGCTTGCTGCGAAGGAGAAAATGGCGTCCAAAAGAGAGGAGGAAATGCTTGCCAGGCGACAGCGAATGGAGCAAATGAAACAGTTAGCAGCTTCTACAACTGAACTGATTTCATCTGGTTCTGAATCTGAAAACAGCTCAGCAGAAGATAGTGAAACGATGGAAACTGGGGACAATGCAAGTGAGGGAGCTGCTGGAGGCATCACATTTCAGACACGAAAAAGAAAGAGGGGGCGAAAAACTGTCGTTACTGAAGAACTCGCAGCCGCTCTAGATCGCACAAAAGTGTCAGACCGCAAAGCCGTTTTTGTTATAGCAGAAACTGCCAAAAGCTTGGGACAGAACATTGATGAACTTGCTCTAAACAGAGACTCAATTCGCCGACAAAGAGTACAACACCGAGTCCAGAGATCTGCAAATATAAAGGCGGAGTTTCAGGGTAACGTTCCCCTTGTTGTTCACTGGGACGGCAAACTGATCCTTGATCTAATTGGAAAAGAGAAGGTTGATCGCCTGCCAGTATTGGTTTCAGGGAAAGGAGTTTCTCAGCTACTCACAGTTGCCAAGCTTCCATCTGGAACAGGCGAGGCTCAGGCTGCTGCTGTCTTTGGAGCCATTGAAGACGGGCGTAGCTGACAGCATCCGAGCTATGTGTTTTGACACGACCAGCTCAAACACTGGTCGGATCGCTGGTGCCTGTGTCCTCCTAGAGCAGAAGCTTGAGAAGGAGCTCTTGTCACTAGCTTGCAGGCATCACATTATGGAATTGATAATTGGTGCAGTGTTCCAAGTGTGTATGGGATTAGGAGCCAAATCTTCTCCCGAGGTTCCACTCTTCAAACGCTTCCAGGAATACTGGGGATTCATAGACACGGCCAAGTATGAACCAGGGATTGCAGCTGATGATGTGGCAAGTCTAGTGGAAGACATAAAGCAAGGCACTATCGATTATGCCAACAAGCATCTTGAACAGAGTCAGCCGAGAGATGATTATAAAGAATTCTTGGAACTTGTGATTGTCTTTCTCGGTGCTGCTCCTGCCAGAGGAGTGCGATTCATGTCACCCGGAGCAATGCACCACGCCCGCTGGATGTCCAACGTAATATACTGTCTCAAGATCTGGATGTTCAAGGCTCAATTCAAACTGACTCCTGCAGAAAAGAGAGGATTACGTGATGTGTGTGTATTCACAGTACGTGTCTACCTGACAGCACCTCAAGCATCAGGTGCTCCTTACAGTGACCTGCTGCTGCTGAAGTCACTGCTTGAATACTCATCAATCCATCCAGCCATCTCAAAGTCAACATCACGCAGGTTTTCCAATCACGTGTGGTACTTGTCACAGGAACTTGTTAGCTTGGCTTTCTTCGACAGTCGGGTTAGTTCGGCAACCAAGAGACTGATGGTGAGTGCCATGAAGAATGAAGAAGACCAAGATCAGGATCATTCCAAGCGAATCACTGTTGCTCTTGATTCATTCAAGGACAAGAACTTGGAAGATTTCGTCACAGCAAGGTCAATGAAACTTCTGCGAATGATGGAACTTCCAGATGGATTTCTCACGGTTGATCCGGACTTGTGGGATGACAGAGACGACTACAAGCAGGCTGCAGAAACAGTCAACTCTCTAAAAGTTGTCAATGACTACGCTGAACGTGGAGTGGCACTCATTCAGGAGTACAGTGCGTTGATAACCCGCGATGAAACTCAGCTGCAATTCCTGCTGCAAGTTGTCGAGGACCATCGCAGAATGTACACTGATAGCAGAAAACATACACTGTCCGGGATGCCATGAAAATAATAAATTTGGGGTTTGCTGGACATTGTCAGACTGATACTATGAACTCTGTCAGAAACTGAACAAAGAATTCACTATTAACGTGTTCAAAAATAAATATTGTGTTCAAGTGTGTTGTTTAAAATAAATTAAGATATAGTCTGATATACAAGTAATTCGTTGAATTTTTATAATTTTCATAATCTTTGTGGCCCTTGAGCTACCCCTAAACATAATAATGTAGTGCTCAAACGTTTTATACAGTGTTTCTATATTATATGAAACAGATTAAGGGGGCAAGACTTTCAAATATAAAAGTTAAGTTTTAAAAATTTTTTAAAGCTCCACCGTACTCACCATCACATAATTCAAAACACCTCACCACCAAGTAATTCAAAACACTTCACAACCACGGAAACAAAAGTTTGAGGGAGTAGTTCAGTGACAACACAGACCAGTGACCCTGACTCTACATATTACTACCCCATCGACATAACAATATATTCTAGCTTGACTTGGCGCACTGCGCTCGCCTCACCACACGTCGTTACAGAGGAACGGGCTTGTTTTAGCTGAGGATAATGACTGTACCTGAGTTGCTGTTTTGTCATGGTTTACACGTCATAATACAAACTGTTGTGGAAAACCATTCAGGTCCGCACAACTTTTAGTCCAACGGTTTGGTTTAATTGCATTTAGATCATCACATCATTCCTGTAAGTAGAAATACACAATAAGCATACGATGCGACATCTCATAAAGCCATTCATATCAGTCAATGCAAGCAAGCTAGATATTCTATAAAGGCGTACCATTAACGAGGCTACCGATGTAACATGTCACAAGGGAGAAGTCTCGGAGCACTGACACAGCAACGGGTCTTATAGTCACGCCCCTAGTGGGGACAACAATGACAGCGAGCAGCGAGCATCCCCACCCGGGTTCAGTACGGATACGATTTCACTACATTCACCCCCCGTCAGAATTATACGGCCGCGTGGCTAAAAGCGAGTGAGCGTCAGCATGGGCGCGGAGTATTAGTCGGCCCAACCGTAGCGGGCCGGGCGGCGAATTTCTCTGCCAGCACGCGTTCGAAATTCCCCGGGTACGGCGTCTCGTAACCCTGTATCCCCGGTGTCAGAGGCGTCAACAGGGTCGGGTGATGAAGGGGGTAACGCCAAGTCGTCGGACCCGGGCAGTCTCGACGGGGGGAGGGTCGGTGGACTGTCGGCGATGGGAGCGTCGGGAGAGGTCATAGTCTCATAGACGGGTTCGACTGGTTCGTCCGATTCCCTACTAAGGTCGTCGACCCCGCAAGGGGCAAGATGACGAACGGAGACAGTAGTCTCACGACCATCAGACGTCATCACACGAGCATGCTCAGGATTAGCCTGGAGAATCTGCACTTTGTCCACAAGGGGGTCGTACTTGCTCGCGCGAACTGCCCGTTTAAGGTAGGCCGGCCCGGGCCCAGCGAGCCAACTGGGCAAAGACCGTATACACCCCGAGCTCCTGGGGTGGTGGAAAAGACGCTCGTGGGGAGTTTGGTTAGTTGCCGTACTCAGGAGTGCCCGGATTGAGTTCAACGCCGCAGGTAGCGACCAAGCCCATTTATCGAGGCCCCGGCCGTGGGTCCGGAGATGGAGCATGACGGCCCTCCAGATAATCCCGTTGAAGCGTTCGATCTGCCCATTAGCCTGGGGTCTATACGGCGTGGTGTAACTAGACGCAACGTTGTTTTGGAGCAGATAGCCGCGCACCTCCTGAGACAAGAAGACTGCACCCCGGTCGGTATGGACATAGGCCGGGTAACCGAACATTGAGAACAAGTTCTGTAAGCAACGCATCACCGTGGCAGCAGTCATGTCCGCGCACATATAAGCAAAGGGGAATCGTGAGTACTCATCAACGATAGTGAGCAGATAGCGAGAGCCGCTCGACACCGGCAAAGGGCCCTTGAAATCCATCGCCAAGCGTTCCCACGGGCGTGTAGCCTTCACCAGAGTCCCCATAGGGGGGTTATAGAAACGCGGTTTGATTTCCGCGCAGATAGCGCAGTCGCGACAGATACGGCGGATATCGTCAATCGAGTAAGGGAGATTCCCACTCCGCACGAAATGAGCGAAACGCGTTACGCCGGGATGGCCCGCAGTAGCATGCAGCACCCGTAGGCCCTCCAACGAGGTGATACCAGCACATGTAGTGGGGCGCGATAAGGCATCGGCGGCCTGGTTATCCTTCCCTGGGCGATATTTGATGGTGTAACAGAAGTCGGCGAGTTCGATACGCCAGCGAGTGATTTTCTCGTTCTTAATGCGCTGGGCGTGTAAGGTGTCGTACATGAACGCAACGCTTTGCTGGTCCGTGATGATTTGGAAGCTCCGCCCGAGTAGGTACGGGCGCCATCGCCGAATAGACTCGACGATCGCATACGCTTCCTTTTCAACGGACGAGTGCCGCCGCTCAGCGGAGGTAAGAGTCCGTGAAAAGAAAGCCACGGGACGTCCCCCTTGGGAGAGGGTCGCCGCGATGGCCTGATCCGAGGCATCACTTTCGAGGACGAACGAGCCGCTCTCGTCAATGGTTGCTACGGCGGCTCGGGCGATGTCGGTCTTAAGTCCTTCAAAGGCCGTCAATGCGGCCGAACTCAGGGGAAAGGTGTCGCAGGCCACAAGGGGGCGAAGTTTCGCGGAGAAATTTTGCACCCATTTGGAGTAATGGGCGAACAGCCCAAGGGCGCGTTTCAGGGAAGCCCGATCGCAGGGAGGGGCCATGTCGAGCAAAGGTCGCAGACGTTCCTTATCCGGAGAGACAGAGCCATGGGTCACGGTGTACCCCAGAAGATCTATGGTGCGTAGGGAGTATCGGCACTTATCCTCGTTCATAGTTAAGTGATACCGTTGCGCGACCTCAAGGAAGCGCTTCAGATTAGCGTCATGGTGCCCTTGGTCATATCCACAAACCGTAAGGTTATCGAGGTAGACGAAAACATCGGTTAAGTGCTCCCGCGCAACGAGGTCATCCATGGCCCTCTGGAAACAAGCGACCCCGTTCGTCACCCCAAAGGGCAATCGTGTAAATTGGTACAACCGCTGCCCCGACTCGAAAGCGGTATAGATACGATCCGCCCTAGAGATAGGGATCTGGTGGTACGCACTACGGAGATCGAGAGTACTATAGACCGAATACTGGGACACCTGTTGCACTAGCGCGTCCATCCCCGGAAGGGGGTAGGCATCCAGCTGTGTAAAGCGGTTAATCGTTTGGGAATAGTCGATTACCATGCGTTTGCGATGGGCCTCACTGCGCACCACTAAGACCTGGGCACGCCACGGCGACCTACTAGGTTCTATGATGCCGTCTTTCAAGAGCTGAGTCGTTTCGTCCGCAATGAATTGCATGTCCGCGCGGGAGTAGCGTCTCGATTTTACCGCGACAGGGGTACAGTCGGAGGTTAGATTGGGGAACAGCGAAAGCGGACGGACGTCCATTTGCGCTAGGGCGCACACCGTTAGCGCGTCGTCCGCCCCCACAACAAGAGTGTCAGGCCCACCGAACTCCATTACCAGACGTCCATGCAGCTTAAGAAAATCGTGTCCTAGCAGAATATCAGCACACAATGCGGGTAAAACCATAAGGTGTACATCAGGGAAAACCCGTCCCTTTAGCACTAGTTTCAATCGGCATTCCCCTTTTGTGCTAAGCCGGAGTCCCTGGGATGCCATGAAGATCCGTCGTGTAGACCGCCCGATCCGCCATCCATGCCTGAGCACAAGTCGCTGGTCGATAAAACTATCCGTAGATCCGGTGTCCACCAAGGCCTGAACACAATGGCCCTCAACCATAAGGGGAATAAGGGCTTGAGCCAGGCCAGACGAGGCAGCTGGGAGCGGGACTGAGCCCCCCGAATGGGTCGGACCAGCCTCGCGGGTGGATCCTACACCAGCAGCAGTTTTGCGATCGTGGCCGGAGTCTGCGTTGACCATGGGGAATCCATTATCGTCATCAGAGGGCTTTCCCCAGCATTCCGGTGTTTCGCGATTCAAAATCCGATGAGAAAAGGCCTCAGTAGTATTTGACATCGCCTTTTGACACTCCTGGCAGATAAAGGCTTCCGTTGTAGCCGAAATCGCCTTTTTCGTTTGGTCGCTTTGACAAAAGGCTTCCGTAGTATTCGATATCGCCTTTTTCGTTTGGTCGCTTTGACAAAAGGCTTCCGTAGTAGTATTCGAAATCGCCTTTTTCGTTTGGTTGCTTTGACAAAAGGCTTCCGTAGTATTCGAAAGCTGTTTCTTCCCTTGCGTGGCTCGAGGTTTGGCCAAGGACGCGGCCTTTGTCCCCGATGGAGAATGAGACGGTGGTGGCTTTCCGGTGGCGCCAGTCAAGGTTGTCTGAGCGCCCAGCGGGCCGCAGCGAGGGGCCCTCCCCTTCGAAGACGGGTAAGGCGCTGGGCTCGTGGGTTCTGCTACAAGCCCGTTCAAGGTTGCCGCGCCTGCGCGACCGCGGCTGCGCGAGTCGAAGGGCCGCGAGCCGCGTGCCGATTTCTTGCACACTTTCGCGTAATGTCCCTTTAGCGAGCACAAATGGCAAATAGCGTCACGTGCCGGACACACGACTCGGGCATGACGAGGCCCTCCACAAAAAAAACATGCGGCCCCGCGCAAGGCCTTGGGTCTGCTGGTCGTAACGGCAGCTGTCAGGGTAGAGTCATCCTCCGGAGCATCCCGGAGTTCAGCAGGCGGATCCACGTCCTCGTCAGTGGTCCTCTCCGGCCGGGCGTGTAGTGAGGTGCCCGCCAAAAGGCGCGTGCGATCATAGGCGTTCGATTGCATCCGCGCTTCAGTATACACCGTCGCTTGCTCAACCGCCGTAGCGAAGGTCAGGTCGGTCTTCTCCAAGAGTTTGAGACGTAGTTCCTGAGAGGAGACCCCTGCTATGAAGGCATCTAAAAGTCGATCATCTTTAGCCTGCTCGGGAGTCCGTGGCTGGGCGCTGTCCAGCATGAGCTGCCGGAGCTCCTGGGCGTAATGATCCATAGGCTCGTTGGGTTGCTGCCGTCGCGTCTGCAGCAAATAACGCGCATACACAGGGCTTTTTTCTTTTATATAAAGCCGCTTGAGCTCCGCGACGGTAAGATCATACGTCGTGCATTGAGCGACCGCGTGGTAGACCCGGTAGTCGATTTTTGAGTGTAATATTGCCAGCTTCGCGGCAGGCGTCGGAGCGGTATCAGGCTCATTAAAGAGATGCTCCAGTTGCTTGAGCCAGTGCTTGAGTTGCAAGCCTCCGTCCGTGGCTTGTGGGTCGGCGCTGAAAATGGACACCGTCAACGTCTTGTTGCCAGCCATGTCAGCAGATCATAAATGCAATTAAGTGTTGTGGAAAACCATTCAGGTCCGCACAACTTTTAGTCCAACGGTTTGGTTTAATTGCATTTAGATCATCACATCATTCCTGTAAGTAGAAATACACAATAAGCATACGATGCGACATCTCATAAAGCCATTCATATCAGTCAATGCAAGCAAGCTAGATATTCTATAAAGGCGTACCATTAACGAGGCTACCGATGTAACATGTCACAAGGGAGAAGTCTCGGAGCACTGACACAGCAACGGGTCTTATAGTCACGCCCCTAGTGGGGACAACAATGACAGCGAGCAGCGAGCATCCCCACCCGGGTTCAGTACGGATACGATTTCACTACACAAACAATTATTTTGAAAAATGTATTTTTAATATACGTGATAATACATTTTATAAACAATTGAAGTTTAAGATATAAGTTGGGGAAAAAAAATGTTCAAAAAATATTTAAAATTTTAATTAATTAAATAATTAAATTAATTAAATATCATGGTCTTTTGGGTCCAACAGTCTTCATAGTCTTTTGGGTCTTCAGGGCCTTTTGGGTCTTCTGGGTATTTTGGATGGTTGGGGTCCATTGGGTCTTCAGGGTCTTTTCAGTCTTTTGGGTCTTTCGGGTATTTTGTATGTTCAGAGTCCTTGGGGGTCTTCTGAGTCTGTCGGGCCTTTTGCGTCCTCTTTGTCATATGGGTCCTCAGGGTTGTTTGGGTCTTTTGGATCCTTGGGGTATTTTGTGTCTTCGGATATTTTCGGTGTATGGGGTCCATTGGGTCTTTGGTGTCTTCTGGGTCCTTGGGGTATTTTGGGTCCTCAGAGTTTTGGGGAGGAGGGAGGGGAGTGGGGGGAGTGGAAGGGGGTTCACCACCTTTTTGTTTAATATATGCTGGTGAATGTGGCGTTCATCACATTTCTGAGTTAAATGTGATGCCGATCAGGAAGAAGAAGAAGCCATACTGCCAACTTCGTACACTTCCGGAATTGTTTGATTTATTTGTATTCAAATGTCTGATAATTGTTTTGTATTTATTTATGCGAATGTGTACTTGTATATAACTGTCATTAATTTAAAAAGGCTTAGGCACGATCGAGCGATTTTTATTTTATTTTATTATTATTATTTATTTATTTTTAACTCCAAAAAAACTAACTTTTGTTTTTCACTGATTAGTGTAGCAGCATAGCAAAGCTGTTGTGCATTTTGTGATACAAGCACCAAATTTGGCACAAATGTACATTAATATGTTGCGAACATTTTCAGATATTGGGCCACTTGAAATTCTCTCTTTATGTCCGCCATATTGGATTTCAAAATGGCCACCACTTGAAATCTACATTTGCTATTATCTCTGGACGTAATGCAGCTATTGACTTGATTCTGGTATCTAAATGTATGTTTTTGGGGGCAAGGAATCCAACGGTACCAATTTCAACTTAATATTATCTATCACAGTCTGTTATATAATTTTATTTGGAAATTATCTAGGCAAATATTGGATTCAACACAATACTTTGAAAAGAATGTCTTAGTTCTGTAAATGTCTTAGGTATAATACTGACATGCTACATGGTCTAGTATTTGAGGCTAGGTGTACTGGTATCTGAGGCTAGGTATATACCGGTACTGAAGATACGTGTACATAAACAGTGTCATGTTAACAAGTTCAGCATTGCTACAAGTACATGTATGTTGTTGACTCATCATCATGTGCAGTCCCCTTCACACACACAGAGGGCTGTGCACTGAAGGGCAGCCTTTTTGCACTTGCAGCGCCTCACACACCCTTTCTTGCACTTGCAAGAAACCAGCTCAATGCAGCTGTGAGCTGCCTCAGTTAGCCTGGTCCAGTAAGGTGTGTACTGTCCTTCTCCAGTCCTTGACCAACCCCAGTTGGTTGGTGGAGGGAGCTCTGGTGCTGGCAGCAGTATCTGACCCCACACATGTCCACCTTGATACACTGCCCTCTTGACATGTTCCTCCAGAGCTGCCTTCGTTGGAGGGATGAGCTGCACATTGTTCTTCCTTGCGAAGAGTTTCCTCCTGGCCTTGTCAATGTCTGTGCATTTGCTGGTTCGATCATACAACAGGATCACGAACCTCTCGATGATGCGCATTGCATCGTCTGGTATGTCACGAGGTGCAGAGGACAGCAGCAGCAGCGCCTCAGTGAGTTCTGGCAGTACCGTCCAGACTGCCCACGCAGTGTTCTTGCCATGTCTATGAAAACTAGACACAGTGTCGCATCCAGTTAGAGCGTGGAACATTGGCAGTGCACGAGCCTTCTCTCGTCCCAATCCAGCTGCTATTTCGTGTGCTGCTAGGTATCGGAAACTCTGGCCTGTTCCGAATGCCAGCCACAGTTTGTCTTCTGGTTGCAACTCCTGTGCCAGGGACACTGCCAGCACCACAACATCGGTGTCTACAGTCCGGATGAGTATTGCATGGTGTCCATGCTGGACTGCGTGAGATGCATGCAGCAACATCCGACTGTCAGCCTCTTCATGGTTACATGGGGCGAGTGAGGTCAGATCTGGCAGTAGTGGCTTGCTGAGCACTGCCTCTCCATCAGTAATGACGAGTTGCTTGTCCTCCTGGTCAAACTATTCCATGAGAGCTGCTGAGAGGAACCTGAACAGCTCGGTCTTGTTGCTGTCCACTCGTAGGAAGTTCTGCCAGTTTCCTGGTATGGCTGCGGCAGCCACCACACGTCTCCGCACACCTTGTCCCCGCTTTGCACGTGTACTACCTTTCAGTGAATCAGCAAGGTAAGTATCCCAGACCAGATCCAGGCGTGACACTGTTTGCAGCTTCGTGGACATATATGGGATGAAGATCTGTTGTGCATACTCTTCAAAGGTCTTTGATGCAGCCGGCTTCAGCATCTGGACGATGGCTGCTCCATCAAGCACAATACAGGTCGTGACAGGAGTCTCTGTCTTTGCGTCGGAGACTTCTTCCAAGCATGTGAGGAGATCACTCTTGATACCAGTGCAGAGGCTTCCACCATCAGACAATGCAGGAGGACATGCGTGATTCTCGTGACAAAAGAACTCCTCAAGGTTTCCATCCCTCGTCTGGCAGCCAATGTACAGGCGTGCGAAGAGTTCACGGTCATTCTTGATGGAGGTGAGCTGTTGCTGACCTTTGCTCTGGCTTCTTGGAGTGGAAGTGCTGAACACCTTCAGCTTGTTACGAGGAATGGGTGCGTCCACTGCCTTTGTTCTGTCCAACAGACACTCTCTGGTGAAAGCCTCGAACTGCTCTTGGCCAATCCTCTTGGCATTCATCACGGTCTCCACAGCAGCAGGATCTGCGATCTCCTTTGTGTCCAGTTTGACTACATCCTGACTCTCCTCCTCGAATGGGTTGCCCATCTCCTCTATAACACCGACGAGAGAGCGAACATCTTTCACAAATGAGGCCTGTACACTTGGCGTCTGATCATAATGACGTGTGTCTGCTGTTTGCCGTCTCCAGTGTTGGTTCCCATCCTGGAATTCTTCGATCACCCTGGCAACTTCTGGTCCCGCAACCATCCAGCGACGTAGGGCACTAGGGTTGTCAGTGAACTGTACCCACTGTACTCTCTGCGAGTGAACTGTACCCACTCCCAATGTCTTTTCTCTTTGATTGGTCAGGTTTGGTCAGTGTCTCCGTCTTGTCCTCTTGACATATAAGGCATAACTTCCAGTCAGTTGTGGTGAGGTGCTGTGATGTTGATGGTGAAGTTCGCTCAACATCAGCTAGTCTGAAGCTCTTGGACATGGTGGAACTGTCTTCTGAATCTGCAACGATACAATGATATAATGTTAACATTTTGTTATATATATAATAGAGGGGTTTCCTCCGCCATACTAATGGAGAGGAGGATAATTCCTCTATATCGTAGAGCATTTAGCTTGGCACACTTAGGGAATTAGTTTTGTGAGATTATGCCGGAATTAAATTTTCACCCATACCGGAGGCAAGAAGAGAAATAAAATCACATGAGATTCTTTAGTTAAAAAATATTCCCAAATTTATTGAATATTTACAAAACATTTGAATTCATAAATTCTTACAATATTTACACAGCCAAGATTTAAATATAAATCAGTCTAAACTCTTATTAGGTTGGACAGTACATTTTCCAGACATACCCCGTTCTGTTAATTACAGCCTTCGTGTTAAATTCAGAACATGTCAAAACTGTCAGTGTGGAATACACACTTCACTCAAAATACTACTTTATATAAAACATTTCTAATTTAAAGCCTTATAGTAAGAATTTCAGATAAACCCCAAAAAAGTAAGACCAGGTTGGCTATTAGACAACCTGCCTCTGTCGTGCCCACCAGACAAGTGGTTTTAGCCAGCACACATGTGTATCAGGTAAGCTTGTGCTGAGTACATCATACCTGAACAACTCAGTGAGGCAGAACACAGCAGTGCACACCATGGTGACCCCTTCAGTGCATAAACCAATTAACCTGTCCACTGCAGGGCATATAGAAATGAAGTTATTTTCTGCATATAATAATAATATAAGTTCAGTTCTATATAACAATTTCTGTTATCACCACTACCACTACAACTACCACTACTACAAGCTTTGTCTGGAATTTTGTGGACTAACAGACAAACAGACATACAGACAAGCTGGGATCAAAACATTACCTCCTTCCACCATTGAGTGTAGAGGTAAACATCATGGAAATTATATCATGCCCTAGATTTAATTCATGCTTACCCGTGTATTTGCTTCACTGGTTCACAAGGTCTTTTGCATACATGTAATTCAGACTCTCGTCTTCATTGCTGACCACACAATGTTGTCTAGCTGAGCCCAGATTGTACGTAATTAACTCATTTATGTGGAGTCACAAGGTGATTTAAACACAGCCACACACAAAGAACACAGTTGATGTGGGTCAACACACATGCAGCCTCTCTACTCTTTTATTTGGGTCAGGGCTGTGATTAAAGACATGTAGTGGAGTCATGTTTGTAAACATTGTTAAAGACATGCTACAGTGCATTGTTAAGGAAACAAGACAGATGGAAGCCTATACAAGAAATTTCTGTACTCTAGAAACACAAAAGATGGCTTAAAGGGTCTAGGAAAAGGGGATTATGCATGTTTGGTATTTATTGACAATATGAATGTAATGTTACATAAAATATGCATATGAAAAACACAAATGAATGGGTCACTTTGTTTCCTAATGGGATATGAATTTATATTTTAGACTGCCAGTATATATGAGCTTGTCTGAGTTGTTACTAGTGATTTAGTATAGTTTTTTATTTTATTTATATTTACAGAACTAAGACATTCTTTTCAAAGTATTGTGTTGAATCCAATATTTGCCTAGATAATTTCCAAATAAAATTATATAACAGACTGTGATAGATAATATTAAGTTGAAATTGGTACCATTGGATTCCTTGCCCCCAAAAACATACATTTAGATACCAGAATCAAGTCAATAGCTGCATTACGTCCAGAGATAATAGCAAATGTAGATTTCAAGTGGCGGCCATTTTGAAATCCAATATGGCGGACATAAAGAGAGAATTTCAAGTGGCCCAATATCTGAAAATGTTCGCAACATATTAATGTACATTTGTGCCAAATTTGGTGCTTGTATCACAAAATGCACAATTCTTTTGAATATTTGGGCTAAGCCGCCCCACTAGATGAACCTCTGAACGTTTGACGAAAATCCGTTCAGCCATCTCTGAGAAAAAATGGCGACACACACACACACACACACACACACACACACACACACACACCAACCGTTCTGTTATATAGTAGACTAGCAGAAGTACCCCGGCATTGCCGGGCAGGGGAGGGGAGGGGGAAGGGAATGGAAGCGGAACGGGGGGGGGGGGGGAGGGGAGGAGAGGGGGGGGAGGGGGAGGGATAGGGGGGAGGGGGAGGGAGGAGGGGGAAGGAAGGGGTAGGGGGAAAGGGAGGGGAGGGGGAAGGGAGGGGGAGGGGGAAGGGTAGGGGGAGGGGGGAAGGGGAGGGGGAAGGGTTAGGGGGAGGGGGGAAGGGTAGGGGGAGGGGGAAGGGAAGGGGGAGAGGGTGTAGGGAGGGGAGGGAAGGGGAGGAAGGGGTGAAGGGGAGGGAGGAGGGGAGGGGGGTATGGTGGAGGGGGAAGGGAGGGGGTAAGGGTAGGTGGAGGGGGGAGGGGGAGGAGGGGAGGGGGATGGGGAGGGGGAGGGGAAGGGGGAGGACGGAGGGGGGGGAGGGGGAAGGGGAGGGGAGGAAGGGGGAGGGCCAGTCAACAATGACGTTGCAGTTCTCATGGTAGGAGAGCAGCACAACAATCGCGACATCCTCCTGCATCTTCGCAACAACAGCACGAAGCGGATTTTGGAGACTCACCAATCCTGTGACGCCCTCCAGTACCGGCGTTGCCGGGCGGGGGAAGGGAGACCCATACATTCCCAACCCGTACATTCGCCCTCTCAACTCAAGCTCACTCGGACAAAAGCCTCGCACAAATGACACCGTGAAGGCCCAATGGCCATGTCTATGCCACAAATCAAGTACGTGAGCGAGTCCGGCGCACTGAATTGAAAATATATAGAACGCTCATACTCCGTGAAAAGTGAAGCTGCCGTGTCGCCATCTTGGTTAGCCCGACTCGACCAACTCGCTTCGCGGATTTCGTTTGTTTTGAACGTGTCCCAGATTTTAAAAGCCAGACAACTGTTAAAATGCCATTTTGTGCAGCAATAAACTGCTCCAATCGGTTATGGAAGGGTTGTGGAAAGACGTTTCACAGCTGTTTCAAAGACGTTAATTCATATCGCACAAAATCGTCACAAAACACGATCGTACAAAAGGTGAAAAAACGCAATCGCTTTTCGCTCTGAATTACGTGCAAACGCGTGGCGGAAATCACATCGCCCAGCATTGAGTGCCAACCAAGATGGTGCCCGTAGCTGCATCTCCACCTATGTGGTGTGAATGGCAATGGTCATTCTATATATTTTCAGTTCAATGGTCTGGCAGCGGGGATGGAACATCACGTGATCACTCTGAGCGAATCAGCAAGCTGCTCTGGCACCGGCTGAGAATTCCGTGTATAATGTTCCTCGCTGAAATGCGCTGAGGTAAATATGAATAAAAAATATGGATCTCGTCAAATATTTTGAGGTAGGCCATGTCCTTCCAGGCTCAATGGCCATGTCTATGCCAAATATCAAGCACGTGAGCCTCTCCGTTTAGAAGTCTATCGGTAACATTACACACACACACACACACAAACTGTGTTTTATATACTAGGGCGTGCCCGTACGTGGGTGCAAAAAAACATGCGTGCAAACAACAACAACAAAAAAAAACTTTGAAACCACGTGGCAGTAACGACCACAGAACCCCCCCCCCCCCTCTATTTACATGAAATGGTTTGGTCCATTCGCAAAGCCAAAGCGAACGGCTTGCGAGTACGGTGGACCATACCTTGGGAACCACTTGTCCGATTAATTTCAAACCTTGAAAAGGCACATCCTCGGGTCCCCAGCAATATACCTGGCAAGTTTCAAGTATATCGGACCCGTGGTTGTCGAGAAACAGCGGTCACCAGACAAACACACAGACACACAGAGATTACTGGAATTATAGATAGATATAGATTTATATATACTAGGGCGTGCCCGTACGTGGGTGCAAAAAAACATGCGTGCAAACAACAACAACAAAAAAAAAACTTTGAAACCACGTGGCAGTAACGACCACAGAACCCCCCCCCCCCTCTATTTACATGAAATGGTTTGGTCCATTCGCAAAGCCAAAGCGAACGGCTTGCGAGTACGGTAGAACCCCCCCCTCTATTTACATGAAATGGTTTGGTCCATTCGCAAAGCCAAAGCGAACGGCTTGCGAGTACGGTGACCATACCTTGGGAACCACTTGTCCGATTAATTTCAAACCTTGAAAAGGCACATCCTCAGGTCCCCAGCAATATATCTGGCAAGTTTCAATTAGATCGGACCCGTGGTTGTCGAGAAACAGCGGTCACAGACAAACACACAGACACACACACATACACACAGAGATTACTGGAATTATAGATACTAGGGCGTGCCCGTACGTGGGTGCAAAAAAACATGCGTGCAAACAACAACAACAAAAAAAAACTTTGAAACCACGTGCAGTAACGACCACAGAACCCCCCCCCTCTATTTACATGAAATGGTTTGGTCCATTCGCAAAGCCAAAGCGAACGGCTTGCGAGTACGGTAGAACCCCCCCCCCCCCCTCTATTTACATGAAATGGTTTGGTTCATTCGCAAAGCCAAAGCGAACGGCGAACGGCTAAATCGCCATAGCTCGGTAACTACTTCTCCGATTAATATGAAACCTTGAAAAGGCACATCCTCAGGTCCCCAGCAATATACCTGGCAAGTTTCAAGTATATCGGACCCGTGGTTGTCGAGAAACAGCGGTCACAGGCAAACACACAGACATACACACACACATACACACAGAGATTACTGGAATTATAGATAGATATATATATTATATATATAATTATATATATATATATATAATTATATATATATATTATATATATTATATATATATATATATATATATATATATATATATATATATATATATATATATATATATATTATATATAATTATATATATATATACCGACCTAATGTTTTTCTTCTTGTTTACTAAGTACAGTATATCTAATTAAATCTGGAAACGTAAAATGTTGGCAGTCTTCAACTTTTGTGAGAATCTTGTTCATATAACTATTTGACTGTCCCTCGAAATACAAAAGCTGGTAGTCTCACCAGTTGTTCGAGCTCCAACGCCTTTTTTGTATGACGACAGTATTTATTACCGTATTACATTTCAAAATCCTCTTTACGTCAGTTACTCTTCCCTTGTACTTTGCATTCTTACGTATTTCGTGTTTTATTGACAATAATTCCTGTTTATGCTGTGCAGTGCCTTACAAATCCTCGATTCTTTGACAAGTGTTTTCATGTGCTTTCTTCTCCTTCCTTTTCTTCATGCTTACCACTGCAAAATGTCCAACACATATACTCGTTTTAGAGGTGTGAAGGGCTGCAAATCGGCGTTCTGTCGGCGTATAAAGGCATAACCTCAACTTCCGGTTGATTCAAACAGAAAGTCGCCCGCCACGCCAAGCTGTCAGCGCTCATCAAGCTTGAGGCAATCTTTTACAGAACATGCTGTGGAACACAAATGGTTGATGAAAAGGGAGGTGGAGGAAGAACAAAATTGAAGTAGTTTGATCATTTCTTTGCCTAAAGATATAATCGGTCATCGCGAGTTGCTTGCGGAGGTGTTCGGGTTGGTGTCATGAGCGCTTTGCTGAGGCTCATGACAAAAGCCGGACCGTCTGCCACAGCTCTCAATGTTCCTCGGGGCTTTTGCTTTGCTTCCCGACTGCAGTTTTTCTCGATCACTTGGTGACAGCAGCTAAAACAATACCTAGAAAATTTGTTTTTTACTGCTGTTATCATGCCACTTCAAGAAGAAGATGAAACAAAAAACAACAACTTTAACATCCATGTGAGTGATGGCACACACAATGATGCTTCATCCTGCCTTTTGAACACCAGGGTGACAATAATTTCTCACTAAACGCCATCGAAAGCAAGGAGAAGCTGGCGTTTCAGATGTTGGCGAGAACTGGCGCACACAATGAGTGATGGCACACATCATTGTGAGTGATGGCACACACAATGATGTTTCATCCTGCCTTTTGAACACCAGGGTTACAATAATTTATAACTAAACGCCATTGAAAGCAAGGAGAAGCTGGCGTTTCAAAAGCTGGCGAGAACTCTTCATCAGTACAAAAAAGCAGGAGCAAATTTTAACCCATGGTCCGAGCAAGAAGTTTTGATGAAGGATTAATGCCCACAACATCACCATCTTGCTTCCCACGACAGTTGGCATACTTCAGTCAAAGTTGTGACAATTCCATGCATCTACTCATCAGTCACTTTGATGTACAATAAAGGACAAACATCGTTGTCCTTCCAGATGATTTTGTCTCTTTCTCACAATTATCAAAGCTGTGGAACCCATAGTTGCTGCAGTTTCGAGGATATTCCTTTTTTACAGTTTTTGAAATACCGCTCACCAGTTTAGCTTGTGCCGAGGTCATTCAACAATAGGAAACTCTAAAATAATCGACTCAACTGCAAAAGAATGCTCATTTACTCATTTCAAGCAATACGTTTGGAAATGGCATGTGCTTTAATTCGCTCGGATAGCTTTTAATAAGCTCTCGATATGTAGAGTCTGGTACCTTTAATAACGGAAGCACATAATGGTACATATATTTTAATGGCAAGCTCTCAGTGATTATGTCCACAGTCACAGTTCCCCCCATCTCTTTTGCCCAAATATTTATTCTATGCAAACAAGCGGAGTGTTTATCTTGGTCGCTCCGTAATTTCCATTCACCAGAAGCAGATGTCCTATATATTTCACTCCAATTTTATCAGTTGCGTTTGAAACTTGTGCTGCATACGAATTGTCCCATTGAGTATGCTGATGATGACTACTCGTTTTTGCATCTTCAGACGCATAGGGCTGCCGAAGCAGTTTCTTGTCTATTGGGCACAATCTTGGATGGGTCGCAACACCGACGCAGGATAATTGAATGGCTCATTCATCCCAGTAAGCTGGTGCTCATTTTGCCGATTTCTGAAGTTAATTCAACAGCATGACAGGGGCCTGAACTCAGGACCTTGTGATCTTAAGCCAACCACCTTAACTGTTAAGCCAACACCAGGCCTCCCATTAAGTATGGTATGTCCGAAACCATGTTGTTCGCAGGAAAGATCATATGACATTCGTAGGTCACAGAGGAGTACGTGCAAATTGAAGAAGTGATCATGACGGTTGACTACCTGGACAGTGGATACTCGCGAATATTCCTTTGAAGTGTTGCTAAATCTACGCAAATACATCAGGCAGTACAGCACAATGGGAATCTGACCAATTAGAAGATGCAAGGGGAGCTTTGTAATCGTCACGTGTTGCAAACCATACTTTGGAGTAACAAGCCTTCAATATGTTAGTAATTCCTCTTCACCTATTTGAAAAGAAGGCGTTTTATGAGGAGTCTGCAAAAATTTGAAAAATGCTGGCAGAAATAAATTATTCTTTCTCATAACGATGGAAGAGAGTAATTTGTTAAATCGTGTCTACGTTTTGTGCCTCCCTCGGGTATGTACTTCCATGTCGAAGCTCAAACGTCGAACAACTCTCATACAGTATATCCACGACTTTTCCTTTGGATAGTCTTGATCATTTACTTGTCTTTCCACTTTGTCAGACAGGATTGCCCTGAATGAAAAACTTGTCTGCATTTGTGTCTCCCTTTGTGCCAACGTGGAAAATATATCTGACTCCAGTCTGGTGGAACATGACCTTCAACCAAGTAAACACGTCTTAAAATAGTCTTTCTGGAGGGTAGCTCGTCTGGAAAATATATTTTTAGGACAATCCCTTGACAGAGCTCGTCTATTGAACGACTACCACTTGGACCAATCTGCACCGTGACCGTGCTGTCCTGACGAATCCAGACAGGAGGGAAGAATGGGGGAAGATTTGGGCCCCGACTTGCGTTGGGGGTACAACCACCGCAAAGAGGCGTCCCCGATAGTTGTTGGCTGTTAGTTTGGCATAATTTCTGGGAGCATGGTTATGCCCATCTGACTGCAGTCAGTGCCCCCCTATAGTTAAGAGTGGGTATTTGGAATATGGCTAAGGTTATGATAACTCACCTCACCTTTGCAAAAGACAACATGTGATCTGTAATGTCCATTATAACTAATACCAAAAGATGGCCTGTGAAACACCAGGATGACAATTTATAGCTTGGTTGGGATTCAAAGCCAGGCTAATCACTAATCAGCTCGAAGGTGAGTACCCATACCTATAGGCTATCCTGTGAGCTCTTAAATCTACATGATTGCAGATGAGATAGCCAGCTTAACCTCCTCTCCTTTTCACATATCCACAAGCTTCAAGATACAGCATTCTTGCTGCCACTGTGCCAGCTCAGCAGTTGTAGGTTGAAATTTGTATCCACAAAAAAATCAAATAAGAAACAAATTGTGAGCAAGTGGCCTTGCTGCATCGTGGCATTATCAGTTGAGAATGCTCATTTTTTGTACTTAAGGAGCAGAAAGACACAATATGGCTACGACCTGTTGTTGATGGGAGATCACATACATTTCACCACCAACTCATTCCTCTCTTGTCTTTGGTCCGAAGGTATGGATTGCTCAGTGTTAGTGCTCTTGCTTCTCAGCCTTCTGATCCTGACTTTGATTCCTGGCATAATATGGATCCAAATAAGTGTAATATCTGTTCAGCTCCTGAAGGTGGAGCATACTTTCCTTCTAATGCACCATTAGAGTGGCTCTTTTCTTTTTCTGCATTTTGGATGTTAATCTGGTTTTGTGCAGAGATTGCATCCCTTTCTAACTTTCCAACGTGGCTCGAGTGTTGTACTGCCTAACTGACCTGACTATCACTCTCTTCTTACCTCCACCACTGAAGGTGGCAGAGGTATGTTTTCACCTCTGTGATCTGTTTGTTTGTCCGTGAACAGGATATCTCAAAACGTTATGGACGGATTCAAACAAAACTTGGTGGATAGATTGGTTGTGTGACAAGAACGAATTGATTCGATTTTGGTGAAGATCCGGATAATATAATTTTTTAACTTAGTCTTCATCATTGACAGACAGGGCCAAAAACGATATATAGCATGATAATATCATGCTAAATATCTCAAAAAGTTGTGGACGGATTTTGACAAAACTAGGTGGATGAGTTGGTTAGGTGAGAAGAACAAGCCGATTATATTTTGGTTCAGGTCCGAATCCAGACCCGGTGTAGCAGGATTCTCTCACTCCCCTAAAATCTCACTCTAGAGTGATTCTGTCCTCGGATAAAATCACTCTAGAGTGAACTAATCCTAGGACTGGCACACTCTAGAGTGTAATTATCCTAGGACAGAATCACTCCCCCTGTCAGGATCAACACACTCCCTCCAGGATCAAAGCACTCCCCTTTAGGATAAAGTCAATCCCCCAGAAAGAATGGAAAGATATATTTAGTTACTTTGGAAATATAACTCTCAGGATGTTAGATATCGTTGCAATGATGAACAGAGCTTTTACTATGTATTTTAGTGTATACCGTGTGAGGATGTGCATCATATATATGAAGATGGGAGAGAATCAACACAATATCATAGAACTGCTCAAGGATGACATTTGAAAATTAAAATTAAATTAGCTAAACCTTTAACGTGATATATATTAACTTCGAACAAGCCAAGGAGCGAGGCTGTTTGCAGTATCAAATTACTTGATTTCTCAATTTTCTCTGCACATTTTATAAGAATGTGTGACTCCAGTTGTATAATAACATGAACATGTTAAAAATTAGCACTCGCGTCAATGTACAAGTATATATAGCACACAGTACAATTCGTGTCCCTGATCTTTATAAGTTGTAGTGATATCTAAAGATTTCTCAAAGCCTTAGTATAAATATAATATAGAATGGGTCTGTACTATAAACAGATATTTACACTGTCGTTTAAACAACACAATGTATTACCATGGCGACAAAGATAAGTCAACATATAAAAATAAGGGAGAATCAACACAATAGCATACAATGCTCAACTGCAAGGAAATGACATACTGATGATTGACAGATTCAGACCATGGTTGTCATATTGATTATTATGAATAGCATTGATTTAAATTTTATGGTTGTATTAATGATTAGCAGATTAAGAATCAAAGATACCATCCTTACACATATTACATTACTATGCCTGTAATGCACGATTAAAATGTTCGTTGTAGTTGGTGAGGTACACCATGCAATTTGATGAAATCACAGGTGGCACGACGAACAAGGGGTCATACTGGATCCACCGTTTATGTCCTTCTCTGTCCTGGGTGTGTATCACAATGGGGGACGGGGGTGTTCATGAGGGATGCTGCTGCCACAATTCAATGTCAGTTGCCCATACTGCATTTTGTTCCCTACCACTTTCTGACAAATACATATCCATACTAACATGTCCAGAATAGTTTTTGAAGTGTTCGTTGTATTTTTTGTTGGCTAACAGCTCGACGATCTGTGATCTAACCTTGTTGTGGTGTGCCTCTGTTTCGCTCACTTCTTTTGATAAGGCATGGAATAGGCAGTTGCCATCACCAAGTACAGGGTCGATCCTCTGGGGGTTGTCGGCAAGAGGACCAGGAACACGTTTACTGCATCTCCCGCGAGATAACGAGATGTCTAATGCAGCACACTGATGTTTTCGCCAGGTTGAATCCGTTGGTTTGAACTCACGATCAGTCACTGTAACCTTCGAGATGCTGGCAGCAGGTTGGTCGGTATTGGAGGCAGGTCGATATTCACTGGATGGTTGAGATGGTGATGGTGAAGGTGAAGGTGAAGGTGACTGCTCAGTTTCACTTGGTGGAGCGGGGCTTGGTTGTCTAGCATGATACACCTTCAGGTTGCAACCATTGATCTTGCTTTTCAACACACCAGGTTTGTCCGTGTAACCGAGTTCATGTAGTCCATGACTTAAGCACCTCTTCACAATGTAAGGACCTTTCCAAGCATCGGCACTCTTCACACCTTTGCGATCCACGTGTCTCGAGTTCCAGGATAAGACAAGATTGCCTTCTACGAAAGTGGATTGGCTAGAGTGTCTCTTCTTATAATCTCTTCGCTGTCTATCCTGTGCTGCATCAATGTTGTTGGCTGCAGATGGGTGGGCAATTTTCTGAAGGCGGCTAATCGATGACAAACACTCTTGGAGACATGTTGTCTAGGTCGTCAACTGGATACTCTGTGTCGTCATCTTCTGCAGAATCAGGTTGTCCATCAGAAATGTCCACTGGAAGAACTGCATTGTGGCCATACATAAGGTAGAATGCACTATATCCAGTTGATTTTTGTCGACTTGTGTTGAATGCAAACAACACTCCAGGTAGAGCTCGGGGCCACTGATCATCATTTCCCTCAAGGACCTTCAGCAAGGACGTCTGTATTGTCCTGTTGTTTCTCTCAACAAGTCCATTTGCTTGGGGATGGTATGTGCTAGTAAGGTGTTGTTGGACTCCAGTCAATGCATGTAACTCGGACGAAACCTGGTTGACAAATTCGCGGCCCTGGTCGTTGATTTGGATTTTGGGAATGCTGTGGCGACAGATGGTCTTGTCGATGAAGATCGCCACACTCTTCGTGGTTTTGTCATGAAGGGGTTTGGCTTCGATCCACTTGGTGAAGTAGTCGACCATTACAACGACGCACTTGTAGCCGCCAGGAGTGTGTGGCAGTGAGCAGAGATCGATGCCGACTTGTTTCCATGGTGATGCAGGTACGTGAACAGACGTCGTCTCTGGTGCAGCCTTCTGGAATCTGCTGTTGCTGCGCTGACATCTGTCACATGTTGCCACATGCGACTTGACATCATTGGTAACACCAGGCCACCAGAACCTAATGAATAAAAAGATTGGTTATCACATTGTACTGTTTCAGTGTATACACAATATATACATATACCGATGATACATTTGTACCAGGATCATATTATTCCACCCGAGTTCACGATAGAGTGAACCTGTTCTATTTCGTACATCATCTGGAATGAAATTCGCGTTTCGATAATTTAGTTTGAAGTACCATTCACGCTGGTATAATAAAAGTATAAGAATAAATGACAAACAACTAATAAGTACAAGGATTCTACAGCTGTAGATTTCAATGTAATAACAGTGACAGTAAGGGTATGCTCCTGCAGGACCTTATAAGGAGTATACCCCATCTATATCTCTTAGGTCATCCAGACCGTTTCTGCTACAACTGCCTCGCTACAAACTCATAACCTTTGGATATAGATATTTTCGTTTCGCAACTGCCAGATAATGAAACCCTCTCCCTATATTCCTTTAAGGTCTACACACTCTCACAATGTTCTGCATGGAGTTGGCGCTATATTAGAGGACATATTATTATTAACATTAACATTCTCATTTTTATGTTCATACATCCCCCAATGTTCTAGTGTACTTATTTGGAAGTTGTGTTGTACACCCTAAAGGTTTGCATTTATATAAATTGATTATCTCGACTAGCATGATTTCGGAACGAATACCTGACAAAATAAAATAACATCATTTACAATTTCATTTATTCTTGGAACCGTATTGCACATAAAATAACAAAGGAGGAAAGAGTATTTAATTGTGGTGAAAGTTAGGGTTGGGAACGCGACTTTTGGTGATATACTATTTGAATGTTTTCACTGAAATTCTTTCTCGGTGACAAGTGATTTTTTAGCAAGGCACGGTGCCTCTGATTATGTATCCTTTACTAATTGTCCATTAAAAGTATATATTTGACTGAAAATCTCACCTCTCCAAAATTTTGTTGTGTGTTTTATCACCTCCGATGTATTATGCCCTCCGATGGCTTTGGCTTCTGTCGAGGTGTCACATCCTTCATGGCACATCTTGACTATTCTCTTTCTTTCCGCATCTGTCACCACTCGCAAGTTGATAACTGTAAATCAAACAATGTAGTGAAACATTTGAAAACTTTAATACTGATGATTTCTGGTGATGATATTCATCTTATGAAATGTTGATATCCTTCAATTTCTTTGACTTTCATTTTTTATTCATTAAAAAACACAAAAGAGCACGTGATTAGGAAACGGAAGGCTTGAGAACAGGAGAAGGGAGGACTTTGACATGTGACATTCTATTAACTGCACGTATTATTCAAAAGTTTATGCATATAATTAAATTTCCATTATGATTTCATTTGATTTAAACAATATCTATTTCCACAAAAGATATAGGAAGCATGCAATTCACGTCATCATTGACAATAAGTAGAAAGTGATCGGCAAACTGTCTTGTCAAAACATCCTAATTCACTTGTAGCAAAAGTGGACCAGTCTACCTTGGATCATACTCAATCCAATTAAGGATTAAATCTCAGTGCATTAATGATGGTGTATGCATTGAAGATGAATATCATGTATTCATGATCTGTCCATTGTATAGTCAAAGTACAGTCAAGTCCAGTCAAGTCAAAGTTTATTCCATTAAACCACTCACATTGATACATGGAAATAACTTAAATTCATAAATATAAATGGCTGCACAAGAAGGTTTATAACCTCATTGAAAATGCATTCATTCGATTCAATAACAGTACAATGAGTGATTTCTTTGTACACCCACGGGAACACTATATATGCTCTTGACAATATACTCAGTTCGATTCTTGGATTCTTATCGAAATGATTTAAACAATATTTATTTCCACAAATGTACAGTGCAAACATGTCAATGAAATACATATGAATGGAATGAGCACTAAAACATTGGGACGTTTACAGTACGGAAATGCAATAAATATTGTAAGTGTTGAGTTAAGACATAGCCATTTAACAAAGCTTAAATCTATTAGATTAGACTTTATTTAGATTAGACATTAGATTAGATTATTTAGACATTATTAGACATCATCAGACATTATTAGATTAGACATTGTATTTTTAATTTTAGGGAGAGACGTTTACAAAGGACATCATTCTGCCCTGTTTATCAATTCATTTATCATTTTATGTTCATATTCATTAACTTTGTCATGGTTGTATGTCATTACCATGCAATAAGTATTGTTTAAATCACAAAATATATAGGGGGAGTGTTATAATCCTGCGGAGTCATTTGATCCTGCAAGGGGGAGTGTTAAAACCCAAGGGGGAGTGATTTCATCCGAGGATAAAGCCACTCTGGAGTGATTTTTCCTGGGGAGTGATTCTATCCTCCGACACCGGCCTATCAGTGCAATACGAAATGTAAACTGTTCAGCCTGGTGGAGGTATGCTCTCTACCGAATGCTGTTCTAGTTTATTACTGCAGGTCATAGAGCGAATGCTGATTTTCCACTATGATACAAGATCAGATCAATAATCATCATGGCTTGAATGTTTAAATTAAATGTCAAAAACCTCATCGATGGTTATAGAGTAAAGTGGAGCAAGATGTCCTTGTTCGGAAAGGTGAAGCAATATTTCACCTCCTCCCTACCCCCTAGAACCATGACAATTACAACTACATATGGGCAGGGTACAGCCCGAAGTACCCCGTGGGGGACCCCACTCCCCCTCGTCAAAACTCAAGGTGGGGAACCCGATCGAAGCAAGGGTGGAAATCACTCCATTTATGACGACGAAACGTCTGATGCCGGACGTGGAGATCGGTTTCTGAAGTTTGGGACATGGAATGTAGGGACAATTTTTTTTTTTTTGTATACAACATCGAGGCTCGTGAAAGAGCTAACATTAATCACACAGAAAGACAAACCGACACATAAAACATATAACATGGGGAGCGGTAGACAAGATGGGGCGAGAGGGGGAGGAACACAAACACAACATCTGAGAGCAGGGACATCGAGAGATCTGTGGGAGGGAGAGGGCTTTGGGGGGGGAGGGGCGTGGGAGAGGTATAAAACATATGGACACTGCCAAAACTTCCAGGAAAGAAGTTGGAATTTCAAACAAGGTGGATCTGGGGTGAATTAGTGGGGGTAGAAAAGATCAAGGTTTGGATGGGGAAAGATAAGAGATGGTGGTGAACAGCTGTTTTAAAGACCTGGAAGGAGGAGTGGGATTGAAGGGAGTGTGGGAGTTTGTTCCAGAGGCGGGAGAAAAGAGGAATGAAAGAGTGAAGGTGAGCAGAGAGCCGAGATTTCGGCAGTTTAACCATCAGAGGGTCGCTGGCAGACCTTGTGTGACCTGTAGGAATATTTGGGGGACAAAGCACAGAGAGAGCTGGGGGAGCAAGGCCGGAGATGAGTCGGTAGAAGACAGAAAGACCACCTACCTGTCTGCGGTGAGTGAGTGAAAGGCCCTCGGAGATAGCTTCATCACGGGAGATTCCAATGATTCTGAAAGCTTTGGTTTCAACAGCGTGAAGCCGAGCTAGGTGTGAGGCAGGAGCACCAGCCCATAGGGGAGAACAGTATTCCATTGAGCTGCGGATGAAAGCCTTGTATGTGGTGAGGAGCTCAGGTGTGCCGAGGAAGGACTTCACATGATGGAGGATGCGATGAAGAGAAGGACAAGTTCTGGTGTGCAATAGAGAAGCTGATGGAAAACGTGAAAGATAAGGAAGTTGTTGTGGAAGGAGGAGACCTAAATGGACATGTGGGAAGGAGTATGGACGGTTTTGAGGGCGTTCATGGGGGTTACGGATATGGTGTGAAAAATGGAGAAGGTGAAAGGATTTTGGAGTTTGCTGATGGAGCTGATTTGTTGATTTGTAATACTCAGTTCCAGAAAGAGGATAATAAGCTTGTTACGTACATGTCAGGTGGGTCGACGACAACCGTTGACTACCTGCTGGTGCGTAGGCGAGGTAGGGGGCACCTCCGGGACACAAAGGTGATCCTGGGGGAGGAGGCTGTTTCACAGCACCACTTGGTTGTCTACGACATAAGGGTGAAAGGTGCGAGGAGAGCTCGGCGGGTGAAGTACCAACCAAGAATGAAGGTGTGGAGGTTCAAAGCGGTGACAGTGAGGGAGGCATTAAAAGAGAGGCTAAGTATGGTAGAGGATGATGTGGTTGAGCTTGAAAGTGGTTGGATGTCAATGAAAGATAGTCTGTTGGGAGCCGTTGGTGAGGTATGTGGATGGACAAAAGGACCACCGAGGCACTCGGAAACATGGTGGTGGGATGATGAAGTTGGAAAGAAGATTGACAAGAAGAGGAAGAAGTTCAAGGAGTGGCAGAAGGCGAAGGGTATGGGGGGCAGAAAAGGCAGAGCATGAAAGTTATAAGGCAGCCAAGAAGGCTGCAAAGAAAGAGGTAGCAAAGGCGCAGGAGGCATGCAGGAAAATGTTTGGAGAACGCTTGGATTTGGAAGAGGGTCAGAGAGCGGTATTCAGGATTGCAAAGCAGTTAGCGAAAGAGAGGTGTGATGTGATGGGGGTCAGTTGCTTGAAGGATGAAGTGGGACAAATCGTTGTGGACCCAGATGGAATTAAAGGAAGATGGAAGAGATATATGGAAATACTGTTGAATGCAGAGAATGAATGGGATGGCAACATAGAGAGTAACCCAGTTTTAGGACCGGCAGAGAAGATAACCGAGAAGGAAGTTGAGGAAGCGATAAAAGCAATGAAGAGTAGAAAAGCGGGAGGGCCGACGGGAGTTGTGGGAGATATGTTGAAGGCAGCAGGAAATTGGGGTGTGAAGAGAATGACAGAGATCTGCAATCTTGTGGTGAAAGAAGGCCGCATTCCATTGGATTGGGAACTGAGTACCCTCGTCCCTCTATACAAGGGGAAAGGTGACCCTCTGGACTGTGGCTCGTATCGAGCGATAAAGTTATTGGAGCATGGAATGAAGGTATTGGAAAGGGTGTTGGAGAGGAGGATAAGGAAGAAAGTGAAGATTGACGAAATGCAGTTTGGATTTATGCCAGGAAGAGGAACGACAGACGTGCTTTTTATTGTGAGGCAGTTGCAGGAGAAGTACATGGAGAAGAGGAAGAAGGGAACAGTGGTGAGTTTGAGGTGAAGGTGGGAGTGCATCAGGGGTCGGTGCTAAGTCCACTACTATTTGTAGCTGTAATGGAGGTGCTGGCTCAGAACGTAAAGGAGGGTTTACCGTGGGAGTTGTTGTATGCAGATGATCTGGTGTTGATTGCAGAAAGTATGGATGGACTGAAGGAGAAGATGAACAAGTGGAAGGAATGTATGGAGACAAAAGGTCTGAAGATGAATATTGGAAAAACGAAGGTGATGGCAAGTGGTAAAGCATGTGGTGAGGTGGAAAGAACTGGGAAGTGGCCGTGTGCTGTGTGCAGGAAGGGTGTCGGAGTGAATTCCATTCAATGTACAATGTGCACTGAGTGGGTTCATCAAAAATGTAGTGGTTTGAGAGGGTCATTAATTAACCAGTGTGGCAGCTACATTAAAGTGTAAGGTGTGCAGAGAGGGAGCTGCAGATGGAGGAAATGTTGAGTTGGATCTTGGAGATGGTTTGAAGCTGGAAGGTGTGAAAACATTTTGCTACCTAGGAGAGATGCTGAATGGGGAAGGTGGATCAGACTCGGCAACGGTTGCGAGAGTGAGATGTGCATGGAAGAAGTTTCGGGAACTGAGTGGCGTGCTGACGAGGAGGGGAGTGTCGTTGAAGCTGAAGAGAAAGGTGTATGCTGCATGTGGGAGAAGTGTTATGATTTATGGGAGCGAGACATGGGTAATGAACATAGAACAGCAACGAAGGCTGGAAAGGGTGGAAATGCGAATGGTTCGGTGGATGTGTGGAGTATCGTTGAGAGAGAGGAAGACAAATGATGAATTGCGAAAGATGATGGGAATAGAGCCTGTGATGGAGGCTGTGAAGAGAAACAGTTTGAGATGGTTTGGTCATGTGTTGAGGAAGGATGAAAGTGACTGGTTGAGAAGAGTGATGGAAATGAATGTAGAAGGAAGTAGCGGACGGGGAAGACCGAGAATGACTTGGCTAATGATGGTTGAAGAAGAAATGCGGGCAAGGGGGTTATCAAGGGGAGATGCCGAAAATAAGGCAAAATGGAGAAGATTGTCATGGGGACCGCAAGGCTCACCCCTGCTCTAGCAGGGAAAATGGCCTTAAAATGCCTGTTGTTGTTGTTGTTGTCTCCCTACCCCCTGCTGTGGTATGACTTCTCCGGTCCTGGTTTTATGTTCAATACCCTGAACAGTATCAGTATCCTGTTCAGTATTCTATCCATACCAGATGTCTCTATCATCTTGCCATACCCTTCTCGGTAAGAATGTCTCACCCTATATTAATATAAATAATTTATGTTAAATACATATTTAACCTCGCCAGAGGAGAGGGTATTGCATTTGAGTCCGTTTGTCTGTTTGTTTGTCCGCACAGAATAAATCTGATTTTCTCTGCAACCGTTGGTCCGATTGACAGGAAATTTACACCATAGGTGCAACTCCACCTGTATAATTTTTTAATGATAATTACGACGTCATAGGTCACGTGCTTCAGCCGCCATCTTCGAAAAATCGCAAAGCTTTGCACCTCTATATCCCCGAAAGCGCTGAATGTAAAAAATTGTGACATGGCTCATTGTAAAGATCTCTCCATGGGGAATAAAATATGTTAATAATGATGTCATAGGTCCCTCCATTATGACGTCATAATTCGCCGAATACAAAACTTCATCCGATCAAGATGAAATTTATTGAGCATAATCTCGGAATAAATTAGTTCAGAAAAAAAATAATGATGATGTCATCGGTCACGTGGTTCGGTCGCCATCTTGGAAAAATCGAAAAACCTCTATATCTCCGAAAGTGCTGAATATAAAAAATTGAGACATGGCTCATTGTAAAGAACTCTCCA
Organism: Myxine glutinosa; assembly: GCF_964187855.1. NCBI lineage: Eukaryota > Metazoa > Chordata > Myxini > Myxiniformes > Myxinidae > Myxine > Myxine glutinosa. Next base: position 90,107,423 of record NC_136268.1, read on the forward strand.
TGGGGAATAAAATATGTTAATGATGATGTCATAGGTCCCTCCATTATGACGTCATAATTCGACGAATACAAAACTTCATCCGATCAAGATGAAATTTATTGAGCAAAATCTCGGAATAAATTAGTTTAGAAAAAAAACAATGATGACGTCATCAGTCACGTGGTTCGGCCGCCATATTTGTTTTGACACAAAAGCCTTAAAAACTACTGAAAATACATCCTGGCGAGGGTTTGCAATCTTTGATTGCTCTTTTTCTTGTTTCCTTTGTAACTTGTCATGCTGCCTTCTAAATAATCCTGGAATAAATTACAATATTTCATCATCTCTTTTTTTGTCTTTTTTTTTTTTAGCATGTGCGACATCTCTATGTAGGCAATGGGGTGACCAGAAAAAGCAACTACTTAATATGTTTTTGATATTGTTTAAAAATCTATTTCGACATCAAAATGATAACTCGTCAATCACAAAAATTGCACGGGAGATGCAATATAATCAAAATAAATAAATAAATAAACTTGAAAAAAAGACAATTTCCTCTTTGCACTTTGTCCAATCACAGCACGTCTCTCATACGTCCAGATTGATGCGACATAACCCTTGGCCAATCGCATTATTTGTTTCAAACACTGTTGATCATGGTGGCGTGCATGTCGTCTAACACCAGTGTATCTGCCGATTATTCAGAGGGAAAGTTTGCAGTTTTTTGCTGTGTGCATGTTGTTGCCTCCCACGGTAGAGTGATTCCATTTTGCGAGAGAAGTCTTCGGAAAATTTTAAAAGGGTGTGCCGACCTTTGGAAGGATGTGAATTTTTGTGCCGAAGTGGAGAGTAAAATCACAGCTAATGCAGTCAACTTCGAGTTTAACAAAGAGAAGATTGCAGTTTGGGAAACACTGGATGAACATACTGAAGGAGCTGGAAGGGAAAAACTACAAGTAGGTAGATTAATGTAGTTGTGACTTTGCATTTTTGTTGAGAATTATACTGTGTTTGCTAGTTTAACTTTGGCATGGTTACCATATGTACCATATGTACAAATGTACATATGTACATTTGAAATGTACATATGTACATACATATGAAAACCATATGTACAAAATTAAGACAATTACGAGATATCTAAAGCCAGGCAAAGGATGAGAGGAAAGGCCAGGCTCTCCACTTAAAGGGCCATTCAAAAATTACGTAACACTTCGGGTTAAGGGTTGGGGAGTGTATGTCCAAACATTATGAAATGTTACAGGGGGTGACAGATGTTACAGTACCCGGATTTAAAAAAAGATCGGAACACCGTTTGCACGATGAAGGATGTATGCGCAGTGATAGAAACCGCTGACAGTCAACCCTTTTGAAGAGAGTAATGAGCAGCTCCTGCACGTTGCATCTGATGCCATAGCCTTATATGAAGTAACAAGGGACTATTTTAGGATTTTGAGAAGGGAGATGCAGCTGTTGTGTAAGAATCACAAACAAGGTGAAGAAAATATGGTTGCAGTTCTCAAGAAACAGAAGACGAAGGCATACATACCATTGAACAAGTCATCCAAATATAAAGTGAAAGGGAAGGAGACAACTATCAAAGCCGACAGAAATCTCTTCTAAAGACTGGTCATCATTGCTGGGGCGAGAAAGTTGAATATCCAGAAGAAGTTGACATATAATCTTAGTCCATTGCCACTATCGCTAACCAATGTAGACGGCTCTCTTTAAAAACCTATAACGTCAATTCTGATGTATTTTATTGAAGCGGGCGTCCAGCCGGCACCTGTAATGGAAACCATTCCTCATGGAAGCATTTGGATCATCGATGGAATAGGAATGCTTCAGGATATCCTGCAAAATAATATCCTGGCCACATTTGGAGTGTTTGCTGATCCTGCTCAAGCAGTTTGTGGGCATGGCGAAAGATGTGTTGTGTATTTCATCATGGATATGTATCAGCAGCTCAGCATAAAGAATGGTAAGAGGGGGCGAAGAGCAGCTGTTAGAAGCCAACTTTTGACGATATATAGCTGAGGATCAGAAAGTACCACAGCATTGAAAGGTATTCCTGTTCTGCAATGAGATTGAAGCAGCACTCATATGTTTAATTTTCAAGACATGGACTCACCGTCTTGCACCTATTCTGAGGAATGTTTCTGTTGTGATGATACATGATGGCAAGTGTCACTCACTTTGTGATGTTGATGGAGCCATGCTTGGGGTATTTCACGAGCCTTGACAATGTACAAGAAAAGTGCTATTTCCCCTTGCATAATACACAGATGTCTTATATAGGACTAGAGGGTGTCCTGCATTGTTACTCAATTTTTAATTGGAAATAAATAATGAATGTGAAACTTTCACCACTGACGAGTTTTGTAATGTTGTTCAGCATATTTTCTCTACCCACTTGTAGGATTTCAAGACATTTCTGGAGGTGTTCCACAAAACGAAAAAAAACCAGAGTCCTTTTTGCCGATCACCCTGCAGCTTATTGTCCATACAAATTATCCCACAAACTTTGATGTCTTAACAAATGTGTTTGATTCCTCACTGGTGAACTGTACACAAGTGCACAACATTAATGTCAACTTTATTCTGTGTCTGGCAGACAGGGCTTGTCACCGTCAACAACGTCCTTGACCGAGAGCGCCAAGCTGAGTATGTGCTGAGCATCATGGCAAGGGACAACCCAGAAAACCCCAGCTATGCCCGCAAGGTCCATAGCACCAGGGAACAATGCAGATCGATAGCTCCATTGTGTTTTTCTCCAGCCAAATAAAGTTTTCTTTAAATACAATGTAAACTGTTGGATACGTTTTATGTAAAAGTTAGCTCTTTTTGCACAAAACCCAGTGCTTGCACCTGCATGGCTCATTTGACAACTCAGGCACTACCTTTCAGCTGTTTTTCAACTGATTTCATCACCTTGAAATTTATGTCCACCATTATATCACTTTAGTAGACTATAGTCAGGTTCACTATGCTAACAAATATAATTTCGTTCAAAAATTTGGGAGATTAGCAAACCTGTACATTTTTGGAATCATCAGAGCATGGAGAATCCGAAAATCAATGTTGGTATATGCACAGACACCTGCATGGCCGCCATTTTGGATTTTCAAAATGGCCGCCATAAAATACATATTTTTAGCTATCTCGGCTTCTCGTCAACCTAGAAACTAAATTAAATATGCTAATCCTATGTTTTTTAGGTCAAGGAATCCAATAAAGGCCTCAAAATAGTGCTCAGCATTATAGAAAAGCAACAAACAAAGGTAATTGAAAACCATTGTCTTTATATTTGTGATATAACTGTATTACATAATACATGATATTGCAAGTCTTTTGAAGTTATAGGTTTGGGTTTATAAAGCAAGAAAGCAGCCTTGTTAATATCAGATTGAACTATAAGTCCTACACACAGGATCTACTAGGTCTATACCGTTCAGGAATATGCTTTTACAGATCTTCATCACTGTCCTGAGTGTCATTTTCGCAAAGGTGTCTATGCAAATGCAAACATTAATTTTTGGATTCCTCATGCTCTGAATATTCCAAAAATGTATAGTTTTGCTAATCTCCAAAAAATTTGAATGAAAAAACATAGTGAACCTGACTACTAAGCGAATGAAAGTTTATCGATCCTCCAGAGTAAGACTTGATAAGCCAAAATGTTTCGAACTTCCTTGATATCCATGGAATTATTCTGTCAGGAAAATTGTGTTCGAGCCATAATTATCCTGCCAGATTACCCACAATTTTGTACATCCAGCATGGTAATTAATTAGTTCTAAAAATTCACCATTACCTCCCAATCCACTTAAAGACTCATCTGTAGGTTTTTGGAAACATTATAATTAATCTGCTCATTACATTCATTAATTCATCATTCATTCACCTTTCAAACACATACTTTAGTGTGTGCATCGTGTGGCACCAGCCATGCTCTGCATCTCCTTCCATTGGACACTTGCCCTTTTTCTAATTTTATCTGGCTATGTTGGTATGTTGTGACTTACCTGACCTATCTACAGGATTCTGATGTGCTACTTATTCACATTTTGGATGAAAACGACAACCAACCTGTCTTTTCAAAATCAACGTACGAAGCAGAAATCCATGAGAATTCCCCATCTGGTAAGTGATCCGCTCAAGATCTACACATCCTTGTCCAATGCATTGCTTTCTGGAACTTTGGTTATAAATTAGAATTGGCGTTGTGCTCGAGGGCTTCATGTTAAAAAAAAAAAATGTTTTCAAAAATATATATATATTGTTGCAGATCTCCTCGTCGGCCTTCCCCTTTACCAAGAGGGGGTTAATCACCTTGTCTTTTACTGACCGACGGGATCCGGGGGCTATGACGTCCTTCCCGGGCAGCGTTAGGTTGGGTTTTCAGGACTAGGGATTCGCTATTACCTAAGTACTAACACTGGCCGGAAACGAGGAAATAACTCCCGCTCGAATCACGGATTTTGATGTAATATGCCGAGCGGATAGCGATCCACGATCCGAGCTGTTAACCAAAAACTAAACCCGATTCTAAGCGGTTGTAATCGTGCCGCGTTTACCCAATGGAGGAAATGACTAAAACGGTCAGACCAAGAGGAAAAGGAATAACACAAGAATTTATTAACAATTTGTACACTAAGAAGAAGAGGAAGAAAAGTAATGTACAGTGAAGAGGAAGAAGCAGATACACAGGGCAGCCTTATACAGTCTTATACTTATTCCCTGGACACGGGCCCGTTCGCACTCAGACTCACCCTCAGACTCACTCACACGGGGATGTAGATGGTCGGGTTGAGGGTCCAAAGATTGGGTCCACAGCTCGTCCGGTCCCCGACTCGTACCATGCAGGCGATGGAAGACGGCAGGCAGCTCTGCGCGTGGCAGACAATTATATATCGGGGGATCGATAAGCGATTAGCGGTTATGTTGGCTCACGGCCGCGTATGTGATAGGAATGCTGGCGCTTGATATTCGCTCACCGCAAGCCCAATCCAAATTCCCAACCAGCGATCTCCAACAAGCCCTTCTTTACCGGGTGCCTTTCTCCACGAGGCCTCACAATGCGCTCTCTCTAACAAAGTCCTTTAGCACGCTCGCTCCCTTCGAGTCCTGCCGCAATGAACCTTCCCCAATGAGTCCTTTAGCGCCAGACCTTTCAATGCAGTCCTTCAAACCTCTGCTCATACTCGAGTCCTCAACGCGTTTTTCCTCAAAACTCTGTAAGCGTCTCTCCCGTCTCGTAACTCATTCAAGCGTCTCTCCCTCCTCATAACTCATTCAAGCGTCTCTCCCTCCTCATAACTCGACGAGTGCCTCTCCCTTCTCATAACTGAGGTGGGGGCCTTGCGCGAAGGGTTTTATTGCCACACCCAGCGAACCCTCTGGAACCTCTAGCCACACCCCGTCAGGCGATGTCACCTCAGCCCTGATTGGTTGTTGGGGTCTTACCGGCTCCGCCCTTGGTGGCTGCCTGACGTGGCCGCACCCACACCCTGGCATTCCGCCCCCTTTTCGGGCCTTACCTCGTGGCATTTGGCTGGTTTGAGCGAACAACTGGCAGCTAACGCTGCCGACCCAACGCGTAACAAACTGCGAGGGGCAATGGGGTGCAGACAGGATGGTGTGCAATGGAGTCGATTGGAGGGAGGGTGCAAAATGAACGGGGCCTACTCTTATTTGTTTTACAAAACGCAGATGCAACTATTGGAAATGGCCTTATCCTAAACACATACTATGAAATAACTAACGTTCTAAGGTGACCTACGTGTTGCATGTGGCCTAACTATGGAGTGCAACCTTTAACCTTTAATGATGTTACCTGTGTGGGTTCTCAAAACGGCAACAATATTGTTTTCAAAATGGAATGCTTTAGTTTAACCTTTGTTCAATCATCCGAGAAGAAATTTGATCTCCCATTTAATAAGCACTAGCAGAAGTACCCGGCATTGCCGGGCGGGGGAGGGGAGGGGAGGGGAACGGGGGGGAGGGGAGAAGAGGGGGAGGGGGAGAGGGGAGAAGAGGGGGGGATGGGGAGGGTGAGGGATGGGAGGGGGTGGGAGGTGGGAGGGGGTGGAGGGGAGGAGGGAGGGGAGGGGGGGAAGGGGGGAGGGAAGGGGGGGAGGGGAGGGGGTAATGGGGGAGGGGGAGGGGGGGGGTAATGGGGAGGGAGGGGGGAGGGAAGGGGGGGGAGGGGAGGGGGGAATGGGGGAGGGGGGAGGGGGGAAGGGGGAGGAGAGAAGAGGGGGGGTGGGGAGGGGGGAGGGGGGAAGGGGGGGAGAGAAGAGGGGGGGTGGGGAGGGTGAGGGATGGGAGGGGGGGAGGGGGTAGGGGGGAGGGGGAGGGAGGGGGGAGGGGTGGGAGGCGGGAGGGGGAGGGAGGGGGGAGGGGAGAGGGTGGGGGGGAAGGGGGGAGGGGGAGGGGGAGGGACCCGGCAGAAGTACCCGGCATTGCCGGGCGGGGCAGGGGAGGGGATGGGAATGGGGGGGGACGGGGGGGAGGGGAGAAGAGGGGGGAGGGGAGAAGGGTGGGGGAGGGGAGGGGGAGGGGAGAAGGGGAGGGGTAGGGTGGAGGGGGAAGGGAGGGGGAGGGGGGAGGGGGAAGGGGGAGGGGGAAAAGGAGGGGGAGGGGGGAGGGGGAAAGGGAGGGGGAGGGGGGAGGGGGAAAGGGAGGGGGAGGGGGATGGTGGAAAGGGAGGGGGATGGGGGAAAGGGAGGGGGAGGGGGAAAAGGGAGGGGGAGGGTGGAGGGGGAAGGGAGGGGGAGGATGGAGGGGGGAGGGAAGGGGAGGGCCAGTCATCAATGACGTTGCAGTTCTCATGGTTGGAGAGCAGCACAACAATCGCGACATAGTCCTGCATATTCGCAAGGATTTTGGAGACTCACTGATCCTGTGACGTCCTCCAGTACCGGCATTGCCGGGCGGGGGGAGGGAGACCCGTACATTCCCAACCCGTACATTCGCCCTCTCGACTCAAGCTCACTCGGACAAAAGCCTCGGACAAATTACACCGTGAATGCCCAATGGTCATGTCTATGCCACAAATCACGGGCGCACTGAATTGAAAATATATAGAACGCTCATACTCCGTGAAAAGTGAAGCCGCCGTGTCGCCATCTTGGTCAGCACGACTCGACCAACTCGCTTCACGGATCTCGTTTTGTGCGGCAATAAACTGCTCCAATCGGTTACGGAAGGGTTGTGGAAAGACGTTTCACAGCTGTTTCAAAGACATTTAATTCATATCGCACAAAATCGATACAAAACACGATCGCATAAAAGGTGAAAGAACGTGTGACGTGTGACGGGATGGAACATCACGTGATCGCTCTGAGCGAATCAGTCTGGCGGCGGGAATGGAACATCACGTGATCGCTCTGAGCGAATCAGCGAGCTGCTCTGGAACCGGCTGAGATTAGCGGGTACTTCGCTGAAATGTGCTGAGGTAAATATGAATAAAAAATATGGATCTCGTCAAATATAGTCTCGGCCATGTTCGTCCCAGGCTCAATGGCTATGTCTATGCCAAATATCAAGTACGTGAGCCTCTCCGTTTAGGAGTCTATCGGTAACATTACACACACACACACACACACACACACACACACACACACACACACACACACGCACACACACACACAAACTGTGTTTTATATATACTAGGGCATGCCCGTACTATATCTATATCTAAAATTATATCCCCCCCCTCTATTTACATGAAATGGTTTGGTCCAAAGCGAACGGCTTGCGAGTACGGTGACAATCCCCCCCCTCTATTTACATGAAATGGTTTGGTCCAAAGCGAACGGCTTCGGAGTTTGGTAAAGAAATCGCCATAGCGTGCCCAAACGCGCAGGAAAGCGAAAGAATCGCAAATTTAAGGAAATGCCCGTACTTCCGTAAGGAAGAGAAAAGAAATGAAAAGGAAAAACATTCCAAACCGCGAGGGAAAACAACACGGCACGTCGACACAACAACGTGTCCTGTGATTGGCCGTACGTCGCTGCCAGTAGCTGCCCCCAAAAAAAAGCTTTCACCGTCCGGCGACTGAATTTAAGGGGAAAAATAAAACGCTCTTCGCTTAAAACAACGCCCTTCGCTCTGACTGAATTGGGACAATGTTTTTATGTTTTTAATTGAATTACTATCCGTAATGGCGCACGCTCTCACGGGAGCTCCGGAAGGTCGTATATCGCAGTTACGATGAATCGCAAATTAGTTTTTATTAGTTTTAAAACATAGTTTAACGCCAACATAGCGCCAACATAGTTTGCAAACGTGAAATAAATGAATACGCTCTCAAATGTGCCGTCCGAGGCAGAGTCTGTTCGCCACGTTCGGCACACGTGATAGCTCGCTGCTCTCTGATTGGTTGAATCGTTTTTTGGACATAGCTCGGTAACTGCTTGTCGATTAATTTCAAACCTTGAAAAGGCACATCCTCGGGTCCCCAGCAATATACCTGGCAAGTTTCAAGTATATCGGACCAGTAGTTGTCGAGAAACAGCGGTCACAGACAAACATACATACAAACATACAAACATACAAACATACAAACATACACACAGAGATTGCTGGAATTATAGATAGATAGATAGATAGCCACTGTGTGAGGCTCATTGTGTGACTTTGATTCAGACAATTGGCATATGAATTAATTCTTATTCATTCAGGAACGGATGTCACGGTGACAAATGGCCCGGTGAGAGCAACAGACATGGATGCAGGAATTAATGGTACAGTTACCTACAAGCTCTTTGGAAATGGCAGTCAGTACTTCAGCATTGATGCTAACAAAGGTAAGGTCCAGCATCAAAGGTGAATTTCTTCCTCTTCTAATACCTGACCTGATGAAAGATGACACAGAAGTTGTTGATGAAATGTTGTCATTTTCTCTGTGCCACTGCGACACAGGCATTGTGGTTGTAGTCACAGCTGAAGGCTTGGATCGTGAGGCCATTGCTGGAGCACATCTTGACTTCTTTGTGCTAGCGCAAGATGGCGGAGGCCTGAACTCCACGGCAGAATTCCTTGTTTCCATACTTGATGTTAATGACAACCCTCCTGTGTTTAAGAATGCTTCACTGTCTATCAGAATCATGGAAAACAGCCCTCCAGGTCCAATTGCTATAAGTAAAAAAAAAAATTCTCAGTTGTCCAGTCAAAGATTTATCGACGCGTTCTAATGTATTGCTTTACATGTGTGGCCTTGCAGGAAGTTTTGTTGCCCAGTTGACTGCAGAGGATGCAGATGTCAGCCCCAGTGCACAAGTGTGGTACCGCGTGGAGACTGGTGCTGGAGATACTTTTGTTGTGGGTGCAACTGATGGAACCATTCGTATCTCTTCAGTGGGACAGCTGGACCGCGAGATTCGTGATTTGTACACACTTACTGTAGGTTTCTAGTCCTCTTATCCCCATTACTTATGCCTTGTCTCCAATAGAGTTGAAGGACTGTGAGATTTCTGGGATGGAGGGCATGTTAGCTTTCATATGTTTTTTGTTGGAAGGAACATCCTTTTGATGGTCCAATCATATGTGTAAACATACACTACATGGCCAAAAGTATGTGGACACCCGAACCATCACACCCGTATGTGCTCATCGAATATCTCATTCCAAAATCATGCGCATTCATATGGAGTTGGTCCCTCTTTTGCTGCTATAACAACCTACACTCTTCTGGGAAGGCTTTTCACTGGACTGACTAGAGGTTGGAACATTGCTGCGGGGATTTGCTTCCATTCAGCCACAAGAGCATGAGTGAGGTCAGGCACTGATGTTGGGCGATTAGGCCTGGCTCGCAGACGGCGTTCCAATTCATCCCAAAGGTGTTCGATGGGGTTGAGGTCAGGGCTCTGTGCAGGCCAGTCAAGTTCTTCCACACCGATCTCGACAAAACATTTCTGTATGGACTTCGCTTTGTGCACGGGGACATTGTCATGCTTAAACAGGAAAAGGCCTTCCCCAAACTGTTGCCACAAAGTTGGAAGCACACAATCGTCTAGAATGACATTGTATGCTGAAGCATTAAGATTTCCCTTCACTGGAACTAAGAGGCCTAGCCCAAACCATGAAAAATAGCCCCAGACCATTATTCCCCCTCCACCAAATGTTACAGTTGGAATTACTAGCTTGACTCGGTGCACCCAACGCGCCTCACCACACGCCATTTCAAAGGGATATGCATCTTTGGCCATTTCAGTGTTTTTAGGGTATTCAGTGTCTTTTGGGTCTTCATGGTGTTTTGGGTCTTCGGGGTATTTGGGGTATTTAGGGTATATTGGGTCTTTTGGGTCTTCAGGGCCATTTAGGTCTTCAAGGTCTTTTGGATCCTCAGGGCCTTTAAGGGTATTTTGGGTCTTCGGGGTGTTTTGGGTCTTTAGGGTCTTTGGAGTCTTCAGGGTTTTTGAGGTCTTCAGGGTCTTCAGGGGCTTTTGGGTCTTCTGGGTGTTTTGGTTCTTCAGGGTATTTATGGTCTTCAGGGTCTTTTGGGTCTTCAGGGTCTTTTGGGTCTTTAAGGGTATTTTGGGCTTTCAGGGGTCTTGGTGGTCTTAAGGGTCTTGGGGGATTTAATGGGTCGTCAAAGGTCTGAGGGGTCTCAACAGTCTAACCGTAATTCAGAGTTCATGGACTGTGTTTTGGGTGTTAATTTTATTTGAAGAAGAAGAAGACGTTTTGGTCGCATATAAACAAACAAACATAACCATAAAGTTTGCTCTATTATAAAAAGATGCATTCGGGCAGGTAGCATTCTCCTGGCATCCACCAAACCTAGATTCGGCCGTCGAACTGCCAGATGGTGAAGTGTGATTCATCACTCGTGAGAACGCGTTTCCACTGCCCCAGAGTCCAATGGCGGCGAGCTTTACACCACTCCATCCGATGCATGGCATTACGCATGGTGACCGTAGGCTTGTGTGTGGATGCTCGGCCATGGAAACCCATTTCATGAAGCTCCCGACGAACAGTTGTTGTGCTGACGTTCCTTCCAGAGGCAGTTTGGAACTCGGTCGTGAGTGTTGCAACCGAGGACAGACGATGGATGTTTACGTGCTTCAACACTTGACAGTCACGTTCTGTGAGCTTGTGTGGCCTCCCACTTCACGGCTGAGCTGTTTTTGCTCCTAGACGTTTTAACTTCACAATAACAGCACTTACAGTTGACCAGGGCAGCTCTAGCAGGGCAGAAATTTGATGAACTGACTTGTTGGAAAGGTGGCATCCTATGACGGTGCCACGTTGAAATTCACTGAGCTCTTCAGTATGGCCCATTCTTCTGCCAATGTTTGTTGATGGACATTGCATGGCTGTGTGCTTCATTATATGTATATACCCGAAGCAATGGGTGTCGCTTAAACAGCCGAATCCACTAATTAGAAGGGGTGTCCGCATAGCTGTGGCCATGTAGTGTATATGTTCCTGCTGGAATATGGAATCTTTCCTATCTAACAAGAAAGTCAATATAGATGGCAAAACAACACATTTGACGTACATTCTATTTGGCTGTCATTTATTTGTACAACATTGCTTTGGTTGCACAAATTATGTCATTTCATGCCATGATGTCAAGCATCGATCCAACTTAAAATTGCCTTCTGCAGATTAGATTTTCTTTTTTCATTTGAGATAGTGGTGCACGGGTATTATGCCTTCATTGTAATCGGGGAGGACAGTACACATTCAATCAAGGGAGGCGCAAAGCGCCCCTCCCTTATATATGGGATCGTTTCTCTGTTTGCAACTTTAACATGGGGACTGAAAATTCGTATATCGGCCTGTCTCGAACGAAAGTACACCTAACAAAGGTGTATTGACCACATCAAAATCTGCGCTCAATAAGGGCGTCTACAGGGGGTGTTTTGGATTCCCCAAAATAGGTATTTGCTCTCATCTCCAAAACTACACACCGGATTTTGTGGAAGTAACGTACTACTACCTCGGTTCAATATCTTGAACATATCTCCATTGTACTGGTCTGCACAATCGGGGTTGGCATCCAAGTGCCGTGCAATGGCAGAAGAAGAAGAAGAAGAAGAAGAAGAAATGGTCGACTGTCCTTGTACGTTCTTGCATGCTCGTACCGGTTAAGTCATCACTGCACATCGGATTTTTATGTGAAAAAAAAATAAATATTTTTTCACATTAAACGGCTTTTTTGTGCGCAAAAAAATTATTTTGCTATTTTCGGAGAAAAAAAACATTTCGCCCTTTTTCGGGAAAAATAAAATAAAATGCCCTTTTTGGTCGAAAATGTCTGGCAACGCTAAAAAAAATTAGGGAATTTTTCGAAATTTTTAACTGCGATCAAAATTTTTAACTGCGATCGATCTCAAAAACAAAACGTTGCGTCCACTTGCGTGCGTTGCGTCCCCAGTGTGTACAGCAGTGAGGCGGTGTACTACAGTGAGAGAGTGTACACAAAGTGTGAACAAGTCTCCTATCAAGATGAGTGCTGCTCTTCGTGACAAGTGGCTGAAGGAATTCAACGCTGGCGGCGATGGGGCCACCTTCAAGTACGTGTCGAGTGACACGGCTTTCTGTCGAACTTGTGAAAAGACTTTCCGGGCGAAGCAGAAGTCTGAGCTGGCCCAACATGTCCGAGGAGACCACCACAAGAGCAACTTGGCCTTGAAGAAGAAGAGGACGGTCACGCAAGCCACCATGGAGGACTTTGGTGGTGGGAAGAGGCACAAGTGCGACGTCGTGGCTCAGGAGCTGTGCCAGGCCATGCTGGCCGCTGGCATCCCATGGTCGAAATTGGAAAACCCTGCCCTCCGGTCGTTCCTGGAGAAGCACATCACTCTCCAGATCCCCGATGAAAGCTGGATTCGAAAGCACTACCTCGACAAGTGCGATGACGAGGCCTTGGCGGGGATCCGTGCCGACCTCGGACAGCAGCCCATCTGGCTGTCCGTTGACGAGACGACCGATTCGGCAGGTCGATATGTGGCCAACATCATCGCGGGACGCTTGTCCAAGGAGGGGTACTTTCGTCCCCACCTCGTCCAGTGCATGTTTCTGGAGAAGACCAACTCCGGGGAGATCGTGCGCGAAGTCAATGACACGCTGCGCTATCTTTGGCCTGATTTCAAGCCGGAGTGCCTCAAGGTCCTCGTCAGCGACGCCGCGGCCTATATGATAAAGGCCGGCCATGCCCTGAAGGATCTCTTCCCGGACTTGCTGCATGTGACTTGCGTTGCCCACGTGCTCCACCGTGTCTGCGAGACAGTCCGAGAAATGTTCAAGGACGTCAACGACCTGATTGCCACGACGAAGAAGGTGTTCGTCAAAGCCCCGTCGCGTGTTGTCCTTTGGAAGGAGCAGCAGCCCAATCTTTCTCTCCCCCCGGAGCCCATTCTGACTCGGTGGGGGACTTGGATCGACGCCGCGGTGTTTTACGCCGAGCACTTCGAGGCCGTCAAGGACATTGTGGACCAGCTGAACGATGACGACGCGATGGCAATCCGGAGTGCCAAGGACCTGTTCGGAAAGGCGGACATCAAGCTCAGTTTGGTCTTCTTAAATGCCCACGTGTCGTTCATCCCGAAGATCCTTAAGCAGCTGGAGGAGGCCGGCATGGAGCTGGCCAAGGCCTTCCAGCTCCTTGATCAGGCCAAGGAGGAGCTCGAAAAGATCCGAGGCTGCCGTAAGGAGATCCTGCTCACCAAGTTCAAGGCGGTGCTGCAGCGCAATCCCGACATTGGTGTGCTGAGGACAGTGGCTTTGATCCTGGATGGAGATCAGCACGGATCTGAGGTTGGTGTGCCGGCTGGAGTCAAGCTTGCCGACATCCCCCTCTTGAGGTACTGCCCCATCGTCAGCGTCGACGTGGAAAGGTCCTTCTCCGTCTACAGAAACGTCCTCACCGACCGCCGACACCGCCTCACCAAGGAGAACATTGCCAAGATAATGATTTCAAACACCTACTTTAACCGTTCCTAATAGGGTCTTGTCAATTTCTTCTAGTCCTCTACTTATCAAACAATGCGGTTGCAATAAAGATACCTGAACGTCATTTTTTACCTGTTTACTAGCCCAGAGTGCTTAATGTTGTGCAGGAAAAAGCTTACCATTTTTTGTTCTTTTTTTGACTGATTTCTGAAAAACTTGGTAATAATAAAAAATGAATAAAACGGGGGAAAAAAATATTTCGGGATTTTTTCACATTAAAAAAAAAAAATTCCGCTTTTCAAAACATAAAAGGCCTATTTTCTTAACATAAAAATCCGTAGTCTAGTCATCACTCCAAAGTAACATCTACGTATGTTAGGAGCAACCTTCATCCATTCCACGGACCCTACATTGTGTCGTCAAAAGGAATTTGTACATTCTCTCATTCTCTTCCAACACGGAAAGATTAAAGGTATTTCCCCGACATCTGTCCAAGGTAATGATGCAAATGGTGCGTCATCGCTGACAACTCCGCTCCAGCCAATCGGAGCCCGGGACAGTGGTGACTGAGTCAACCAATGGGCGTTCAGAACACCAATGACGTCATGATTGAAGAACCAATTGGTGTCGCGGTTACTTAGACATGCTTATAAATGCACTGGTTCTCATCTCTTCCGGTCTCTTTGCTATGAATCGCCCTGAAGAGTACAGCATGAAAAGCTTCGGTGTTATTGTCATTATGTCGTGTTTGTTCTCCAGTATATTAAAGACTTACAATCATCGATTCCAACACCAACCCACTTCCCTTTTTAAGCCTCTTTATATGGGTTGCACCATTCTGCAGAGAAACTGGGGCTCAATAATCTGACCTTGTATGAACTGCAATCATTTATGTTTAAAGACATTTCCTGACTTCTGTGCCAAATTTCATCAATGTGGGGGAATCTTCTTAAGCATGGGATAATTTCAATATTCTCGTGTTTACTAAGGAGATTGGACACTTAAAAAGAACATTTGGCCTATCGCGACTCTATTTCCTCATTGTTTTTGAAGATACAAATCTGTTTATACTACATCCTTAACACATTTACTCAACGCACATCGAGTTGCAGCATTTCAGTACCCAACCCTACTGTACTAAAACGCAATAAAAGTTAACTAAATCACATATAAACCAAAAAAGGCAGGGCAGGTAGAGCCTGATTGTTTTCTTTCCAGACAGTCCAGCAGTGATGTCATAATTGTCATGAGACGAGCTAAATTTCCAGAAATCTGGAATCACAATCCTTAATGCAGCTGCCTTCAGATGGATTTGTACCAACAATCTCTGGAATGCCAGTCCAGCCTTCTCACAAGACCACTAATCTCAATAAAAGTTATCACATTCTTTACGAAAAATTGAAATCAGTTTCTTTAGCTCGCTAGGTCAAAACTTTTATTGGGCTTGTGTCTCATTACCCTCTTTCTTTTCCAACAGGTGCTGGCCATAGATCGTGGCACGCCACCACTCTCCGTGAGTGCCACTGTGAAGATCTTTGTGGATGACGTGAATGATGCCCGGCCAGAATTCCTCTCCCCGATCCAAAGCATCACCATCGATGAATCTCTCGAAGTTGGATCTGTTGTGGCTATGGTGTGTCTTCAACCCTTCCGATAATCTTTTTGCCCCAAGACCGATGTTTAGAAAATCGAAATATCACTGCCTACTTGTGGAATTTGGTGTAGAAATGGTGATGGGTGGTGGAGGGGGGAAGGAGGGGGGTGGGTGGGTAGAGTGGAGGTTATGTTTCATCCCTGTCTGTTTGTTTGTCTCTGTGAACGGCATATATCAAAAAGTTATGGACGGTTTCAGCCAAAATTTGGTCGACAGGTATTGATTAGATTTTGGTCGACAAAATTATTTGATTAGAATATTATTTGGTATTTGAATATATTGAATATATTTATTATTAAATTTTTTGGTATTTTGATTAGATTTTGGTCAGAATTTGGTCGACAGGTTGGGTGTGTGACAAGGACGGATTGATTAGATTTTGGTAAGATGCGGATCTGGATACTATAAATTCTTAAGTGATTCTTCAGCATTGAGAGATGGCCAAAAACGATATATAGAACATTATCTCAAAAACTTATGGACGGATTCGGACGAAACTTGGTGGACAGGTTGGGTGGGTGACAATGACAATTTCATTCTATTTTGGTGAGGATCCGGATCCAGGTAGGAGATTTAAAAAAAACATTTAAGTGATTCTTCACCATTGAGTGATAGGGCTAAAAACGATAGAATGCACGATATCTCAAAAAGTTGTGGATGCATTATGATAAAACATGGTGGATGAGCTGGGTAGGCGACAAGAACAAGCCAATTAGATTTTGATTTAGCTCCGGATGCAGATCTGACCTATCAGTGGAAGACAAAATTTTAAACTGTTCAACCTGTAACGAATGCCGTTCTAGTCAGAAAGGCAAGTATGTTTACCTCCGCCACCAAAGGTGGATGGAAGTTATGTTTTCACCCCTGTCTGTCTTTCTGTCCATTTGTTTGTTTGTGAACAAAATATCTCAAAAAGTTGTGGACGGATTCGGAGGAAATTTGGCAGAGAGGTAGCGTATGTGACAAGGCCGAAATGATTAGATTTTGGTGAAGATCCGGATTCGGATCCGGCTACTAGAGGTTTTTAAGTGATTCTTCACCATTGGGAGATGGGGCCAAAAACGATACATAGTGGGATATCTCAAAAAGTTATGGACGGATTTGGACGAAACTTGGTCGACCAGTTGGGTGTCTGACAAGGACGATTCGATTCGATTTTGGTGAAGATCTGAATGTGGATTTGGATATGAGAATTATTTAATTTTTTAAGTGATGCTACACCATTGGGAAATAACACCAAGAACGATACATAGCAGGATATCTCAAAAAGTTATGGATGGATTTGGACGAAACTTCTTGGACAGGTTGTGTGCGTGACAAGGCAGAATCAATTCGATTTTGGTGAAGATCCGGATCCGGATCCAGCTAGTAGAATTTTTAAGTGATTCTTCACCACTGAGTGATATTGCCAACCAGGCGGAGGTACGCTCTCTACTGAGTGCCGGTCTAGTTAACAATGTGTCATTGTAACATATTTCAAACCTTTCACCTGCATAGAGGGATTTATCTGAGTCAAAGCAAGCCAGCCATGAGAAAAGATTCCAAATGATGAAACACATCGATGTGTTCTCTCAGGTCACAGCCAGGGATCTGGACGTTGCCCCCAAGCTGGAGTATTACATCATTGAAGTGGCAGCCTTCGATGACGACAACGCTCCTATGATGAATCAGGCCAACGTGTTTGGCATTGATTTCCACACTGGTGAGACAGAACACCATTGTAAATCCTTGTCATAACTGGCAACAGATTCATAATTAGCTTAATGATAATCACCATCTTGTTAATATTCATTTCTACAGTCAATGACATAATAATCTGGTGATCACAGCCTTTCTCCATATTAGGGGCTGTCTTCCTCAACTCGAGGCTGGACCGAGAGAAGGTTGCATCCTTTGTGCTCACCATCTCAACTCGTGACCGTGCCAGTGACCTGGTCAATGTCTCTGTCAGTGACCCAAATGGTATTAAATATCCAGTACAATATATGACCAAAATAGCATTCCGCATATTAACATTGTAGTAAAATGCCACAAAATACCATAGTAGTTCTGTGGTTTTAGATCATAAGTAATGCAGTTTAGTTGTGAGTACTTTATAACTGAAACAATCCGATATTCCCTTTGCCTTCCTGGTTTGTGTGACTCTTAGCTGTACTCACAGTGTCAGTGATGGACGTCAATGATAATGCCCCGTGGTTCCGCCCAACTGGTGTTCACAACTTCAGCGACCAGGTGATCGAAGGAGCACCACCTGGTACCACTTTGCTTTCAGTGGCCGCTGTAGACCCAGACAAAGGCCTCAATGGCGTGGTATCCTACTCTCTGCTTGGCCTTCCTCCAGGTGGATACATCAGAATTGATGATCCAGCTGCAGGTGAATGACCTCCATTCCATCTCTTCGTTGTATAATTTTCAATATTTGGGGCCCAAACTGGTAAAACATGAATTAACTATGCACCATCTAGGCACAGGAAATCCACCTCGCAACCCTCTTCCCTCAGAAAGTATGCATAGGAACTGTCTCCATTATTTAACACCACACTGCCAGAGTGCCAAAGTATCCTCTGCAATTATTCTGCAAGCCTAGGCCAGGCAAAGTAGTTTTTTCCAAAGAACTTCCAAACCAAATAAAAGATGAGTACTAGATATGGTGGGAACTATTTTTTTTTTAAACCTTTGTGGTGATAAATATTATCAATGGAAATAAACCTTTTGTTGATCATTGATCCTATTACTTATATTTCAAGAAGTTTCTTGTTTTTTTTGTGTTTGTGTTTTTACTTATACTAGTAGAGTACCTGCCCTACAGCCATTCTTGTTCCAAGCATGCAACAGTTCTTCAGACATGCACCTTTATTTGGACGGTGTATAGGCAACTGAGAGCTGCCTCAATTGCTCCTGGAAAAAAAAACCCGGGTTACGTGCATGAAGCAAAAACGTGCCTCTTGCCTATAGTTCAAAACACCTCACTGCACTGGAAAACGTGGGGACAGGAATATTGTGCTGTAAAAGGTGGGGACTTGTGATACCCTCTCCCACCTGGAGCGGAGCTACATTATACACATTTACACAGAGAATTTGTGTCCTCCCCATTCCCCCCGCCCCCAACACCACTGGCAAGACAAAAACACCCCTATACACTAATTGGAGTCATGCTGATCTTGTGTGGCATGTCTGGAAGTGATCAGCCAAGAACTGTGAGAGGAGTAGCGTGACAAACACACACAAACAAACACTAGTCCGTGAATAGTTTAAGTCCTGAAAAGAATAAATACACTCCCGAACAGCCAGACAAACTTACATGAAAACTTGTGGTTATACAGTGCCTTCAGAAAGTATTCACAAGCTTTGAATTTTTCACATTTTGTTGTGTTGCAGCCTGAATTTAAAATGGATTTAATTAAAAAAACTTATCACCGATCTACATAAAATATCCCATAATGACTAAAGGAAAACGTATTTTAAGAATTTTTTTTTACAAATTTATTGAAAATGAAACAAATATCTAATTTACATAAGTATTCCGCCGCCTGAGTCAATACTTAGATGCGCCTGTGGCAGCAATTACAACCTCGAGTCTTCTTGGGTATGTCTGCATCAGCTCTGCACATCTGGATTTGGAGAGTTTCTCCCATTCTTCATTGCAGATTTGCTCAAGCTTTCTCACGTTGGATGGGGAGTGTCGGTGAACAGCAATCTTCAAGGCTTTCCACAGATTCTCAATGGGATTCAAGTCTGGGCTTTGCTTAGCCACTCAAGGACTTTCATATTCTTGTTTTGAAGTGGAAGTCATTGCAGTGTTGCTGTGGTCATTGTCCTGTTGAAACATAAATCGTCGCCACAGTCTAAGGTCTTTTGCCCTCCATAGCAGTTTCTCCTCAAGGATTTACCTGTATTTAGCTCCATTCATTGCTACCTCTATCCTTAAAAGTCTCCCAGTCCTTGCCGCTGAAGAACATCCCAATAGCATGATGCTGCCAACACCATGCTTTACGGTAGGGATGGTGTTATATGGGTGATGAGCTGTGCTCGGTTTCCACCAGACATAGCGCTTTGCATTCAGGCCAAAGAGTTCAATTATCATCTCCTCAGACCACAGAATATTTTGCCTTATGTCATTAGTCTTTCTGCAAAATCTAGGAGTGCTGCCACTCTCCCATAAAGTGTAGATTTGTGAAGTGCTGCAGAGACTGTTGTCCTTCAGGCAGGTTCTCCCATCTCAGCCAATTAAATCTACAGTTCTTTTTACTTGTTATTAGCCAAGGAAACCCCTTATTATTCTGTCAGAGTGGTCATTGGGTTCTTGGTCACCTCCCCAACCAAGGTCCTTTGTTGCTCAGTTTGGTCGGATGGCTAGCTCACGGAAGAGTCTGGGTAGTTCCATATTCTTTCAAATTCCTAATAATGGAGCTCACTGTGCTCTTGGCAACTTTTAACACTCCAGAAATTGTTTTATACCCTTCCCCAGATCTATGCCTCCTCACAATTCTATCTCAGAGTTCTACAGACAGTTACTTGGACTTCATGGTGGAGTTTCTGCTCTGACATGCACCATCAACTGTGGGACATTGTAAAGAAAGGCGTGTTTTTGTTAATCATGTGCAATGATTTGAATTGGCCACAGGTGGACTTCAATCAAGTTGAAGAGACATATCAAGGATGATCAAAGGAAATTGGATGTACCTAAGCTCAATTTGGTTCGAGCTAAGGGCAAAAAGAGGAAAAATTGCTCTCTCTCTCTCTCGCTCTCTCTCTCTCTCTCTCTCTCTCTCTCTCTCTCTCTCTCTCTCTCTCTCTCTCTCTCTCTCTCTCTCGGGCTGGGCTTTCGTCTCTGCGGTCGCTCTTTGTCTCTGGCTGGCGGTTCTTGGCTCGTGTGCGATTGGGAGTATAACTTTTTGGAGCTCGTGTGAACATTTCCAACGTTGGAGGAGGGGGTGTTGGAGGAGGGGGTGTACAATCCAATTGGATGTACCACGTTGGACCGTGGTGCTTTTCGGGGGACCTGGAGCCGCTTTGCGTTTCGGAGGGGGTGGAGAGCGAAAGAGGACCAGCCGCATGAACTGCCTCACGTTCGTAGCGACGCGAAAGGCAACTTTGCACCATCTTGTGCGTTTCCAGCGTGGTGACTTCGGGGTTCGATGACCACCAGGCTCCTAAAGGCCATTTCTGGACGCAAAACTGAGTGCCAGCTGGCTTAAAACCTTTTATTTTATTTTATCTTTCCCTTTGTCTGTGTTTGAGTCAGTATGGAGGGTACCTCAAATTAGGATTTAGTTTTACCTCACCTTTCATTTTCACCGCTTTCATATTGCATTCATTTTCATTAAATTATTGTGTTGCATTTTATTTGTTGCGTCGTGTTTCTTTGTTTGTGGGTCCAAGAATAAACCTGTGTGACTTCCGTCCAGGTAAGCACCCCGTTGCCTTCTGTCCCGCACGTGCCATAAAAACCACCGCCATAATTTCGGCTACGCGCCTCGGAATTAAGGACCGTTACGGCTATTAGTCACCCAGTGGTTTGAACCGCCGGGCTGACAGAACAGTATTAATGTTTGTGAGACGACGAGAAGACCTAATATTTATCACTATTTACACTGTCCATAATGCAAGGTCACTGAAAACATCACAGGCATAAAAATTGAAATATATGTTTAGCTGTTATAGGCTGAGAACACAACAGTTCCATTTTAACTGTGGGTTGTGCCATGGCTCAGGGAAGGTGAGCATCAACCGAACCATTGACTACGAAGAGGTTCAGTGGCTGAATTTCAGCATCCAGGCCAGCGACCATGGCAGGCCAGCTCGCACTACTACAGTGCCGGTTTTCATCCACATCTTGGACATCAACGATAACAACCCCGTGTTCAATCCTCTCTCCTACACGGTGAGAATTATCACATCTACGATTGTCTCAACTTCTGCAGATATGTTGCATCATTATTATTTTGGGATTTATTAGTATCTCCAAAAGTTATTGAGTTTTGGAGAGATTATAAAACCACTTCTTCCACCATCTTTAGCCAAGTCTTTCTCGGTCTTCCCCGTCCTCTACTTCCTTCTACATTCATTTCCATCACTCTTCTCAACCAGTCACTTTCATCCCTCCTCAACACATGACCAAACCATCTCAACCTGTTTCTCTTCACAGCATCCATCACAGGCTCTATTCCCATCATCACGCCAGCCATTAAACATTGCCTCAAAAAGGGAACCATGACAATTACAAGACCAACCAATATACTTGAAAAATATTCGATTTTGCCAGTAATAATGAAGTCGTATAATGTGTATAATTGTAATGGCTAACAAACCCCATTTTAACCACAGCAGGGCATTTATCAGTTCTACTGTGCACCATCTCAAAGGCAGGTTTTTTTTGTTTTGTTTGTTTTCTGTATACAAGATCGAGGCTCGTGTAAGAGCAAACATTAATCACATGACACATATGACACATAAAACATATGATAAAGGGAGCGGGAGACAAGATGGGGAGAGAGAGGGAACCACACAAGTACAACAATAGAGAACAGGGACATCGGGAGATCGGTGGGAGGGAGAGGGCTTGGGGGGAGCAGGCATGGGAAAGGGGGTGGAGGGGCGGTAGAGATATAAAACACATGGACACTGTTAGAACTTCCAGGTAAGAAGTCGGTATTTCATAACAGTGGATCGGGTGAATTAACGGGGGTAGAAAAGATCAAGGTTTTCATCCATAAAATCCATAAAGTCATCTAATCCATAAAAGCATACCTCTGATTCTAATGTACCATACTCTCTTAGAGAACATCAGTACTGCTGATGCAGTTTCTTGGCAAGAGTTATACTGGGTGGATTGCCATTGCCTTCCCAGCAGTAGTTAGGGCAGGAAGTTGTAATTTGTTCAGGGTACCCAGCGATGGCTCACCTACTCTGCCGAAAGGATACTGTGTGATCTTTAACGTCCACCAACTAACGGTGGCAGATGGGATGCCCATTTTAACGTCCACCCAAGGGACGGCACACATATTGTTGAATCACCCTTCCTGTGAAACACCAGGATGACAGTTTATAGCTGGATCAGGATTAAAACCCAGGTTAGACCATCTTGCGAGCCATAAAAGCATATATAAAGTACAGTAGATACATATATATATGTATATATAATTATATATATATATATTTCACCTCATTTACATTTACCAAGTGCATATTCATAGAAACCCTCAATTCTAATTGTGTTTGTTGATGCTGAATGAATTTGTAACTTTTTGACTCTCCCCAATCAGCGCTACGTGCCCGAGGATGTGGAACCAGGCACAATACTCCTGCAAACGAAAGCAACTGACGCTGACTCTGGCAACTTTGCCGTCGTGGAGTATTCGCTGGTAGATGGGGAAGGGAAATTTGGCATCACACCTTTCATGGTAAGGGACAATTTATTTGATATGTACACAAATTTGGCAGAATATTTCCTATAAGCAGCCTCCTGGACATAGAAAGCTTTAATTGTAAGTTGATTTTGTTGAGGAATGACATATTAAACCAACCAGCTGACATAGGATATTTGAATTTGAATAATACAAAATTGGAATATTCTTCAAAGGAAATACAAAGATCTTGCACACAGGAAGTGGCCATTTGGTCCATCCACACCCCATTAATTTAATTTTTAGCCGCGTCGCAGACGCTGCTCATAGAGTGCCCTCTGCTGTTGTTGTTGTTCTTCTTGTTCTTCTTCTTCTTGTTCTTGCAGAGAAGACAAAACCTCAAAGCTCCACCCATTCTGGGAACCATAGCTCCACCCATTGTGGGAGAGGCTTCATATAAACAAATATCCATCATTTTATTAACTCGCATAGCTTTGAGGCCTGTTTTGTAGGCCCGTGGTGTCTTCCTTTCTCACACAGTTTTATTTCAAATCAAATTCGATATATCATTTCATTTTTCACAGTCGCTAACATAGTTTTAGACTCGGTTGAAAAAAAACGGGAAGAAAATCCAATGAAAGTTGCCCTTTATAGAACAAAATGAATTCTCAAAGGCCTGTAACTTCAAGTCCATTGAGATATATTTTGTTTAAATCGCGGCATGGTGTCATACACCGCCCGAAATAACAGACGGGAAAATGCAGAGATATATTAAAAATTCGTCCATTTGATGACAATCGTCACGATGAAATATTTAATTTATACGTCGTCACAATAATGTGGAGAGAGGAGCATAGCTTCGTTCACGTGTCGCCACATACGGGAAATTGCCGAGATATATTTTTTTACAATCACGGCATGGTCAGTCATACACCGCCTGAAATAACAGACGGGAAAATGCCGAGATATATTAAAAATTCGTCCATTTGATGACAATCGTCACGATGAAACATTTAATTTATACGTCGTCACAATAATGTGGAGAGAGGAGCATAGCTTCGTTCACGTGTCGCCACATACGGGAAATTGCCGAGATATATTTTTTTACAATCACGGCATGGTCAGTCATACACCGCCTGAAATAACAGACGGTAAAATGCCGAGATATATTAAAAATTCGTCCATTTGATGACAATCGTCACGATGAAATATTTAATTTATACGTCGTCACAATAATGTGGAGAGAGGAGCATAGCTTCGTTCACGTGTCGCCACACACGGGAAATTGCCGAGATATATATTTTTTTAAATCGCGGCATGGTCAGTCATACACCGCCTGAAATAACAGACGGGAAAATGCCGAGATATATTAAAAATTCGTCGCCACACACGGGAAATTGCCGAGATATATTTTCACTTTGCACAAAAATAACATCAAGTAATCGAATCAATAGGAATGTCCTGTGCCTATAAGATCGACGTTATAGGCACAGCTGCATCTAGGCATTGTGTAACATCGACGCGGCTTTTGTTTTAATTAAAACTTTTTGTACTTGTTTACTTTATTTATTTGATTTCACTGGTGTTGTGGGGGTGGAAGAGAAGTTGGAAAGAATAGTGTGTTAGGCATGGGGACATCAATATGGAATTTTTGGTGAGATTGGGGGCATGGGTATAAAAATGAATTGTAAGATGAGTGATGAACATACACTGACAGTACATTCACCTTTTTGAGGACATATGCTCACAGACATCACCATAAAGGGAGCTGACAAATTGGGTGCTCGGCTGCTCAAGTGCCTAAAGGGAAAGAATATATATCAGGAGCTTGTAAAATGGTCAAACATCAATCTTACAATCTAATACAATATATAAAATTGGCTTTTTAATTAGTAGGATAACATTTACTGCATCTACCTTAAAGGATCAGTCGCAATTGATTAAAACAGCTGTCTGATACAGTGCTAACACTGACTGCATAATGAAGAAATCAGTTATTCAGAATGACCTAAATTGGTCGTCTCTTCTGCTTGCACCTGCTTGGAAATGAGAAAGTGAGGCACCTTGTGCTGCTTCCTGAACCTAATAACAAATTACCTGCAAGGCATAACCATGAGAGTCTGGGGCAGAGATTGGTGTGGATGTTGAGAAACGTCCCTCTAATGCCATGAGGGTAAAAACGGATTATAGTAAAGCCATTGTGACGTCAGTACATAACTATATGATTGCTAAAAGATGGACAGGAGTACCTTAGGGTAGTTAAGGAAGAAGAAAAAAATGTTACAATGGATTATCTTTTCATATTTTTGAGTAGTGTATGCACAAGGTTTGTGTTTGTGTGCTGCACCATCGCTGCTGGGAGCAATGGCTGAGCCAGAAATACATTGGCCACCTATGGGTCAGGGCAGCGACTTGTAAATGGTTTAGGGTGCCAGCGATAACTCACTTGTTCGTCTTCAAAATACACAATGCCATCTTTAATGTATGCCGAATAATTGTGGCAGATGGGGCATCCAGCTTAACCTCCATCCTAGAGACGGAACACTTTGCGATCCATCGCTCTGCCCTGCGAAGCACCAATCCGACCGTTTACAGGGCGTTTCAAAAAGAGTGATACAACTTTAAACGTTTATTTACAAAGAAACAGAAACCTCAGGAACGTGAACCAAACATTTCTTGAAAGCTTATGACATGGTATTTTCTATCACTGATTGCTATTGCAGTATGTCACTGCTCGAGTTAGTGAGAGCCCCAGGTCTGAAATTGGCATTTTCGCAAAATCCTTGTAATTGACGTTCTCGATGTGTGCCCCTCTACGGTTCAGACAGACATTGATCCTGACTCCAAAGGTCTGTCCAACTTTTCTGTAGGTCTCATGTGGCACACTGCCTGGAGGTAGTCTGACACGTCCTGCTTCAGATCATCCTGTGTGGCAGGGTGGTTGACGTAGACAGAACCCTTGGCAGCTCCCCAGAACCAGTAGTTCAGCCAGTTCAAATCTGGACTATGGGGTGCCCAGTCATGAGCGGTATCCAGGGCAACGAGGAGGTTTCTGAAGAGTTGCTGCAGGAAAGTGATGGTGTCACCACCTGTATGCGGGGGTGCACCATCCTGCATAAACCAGGTCATGCTGAGCTGGTTTGGGGTGCCTTTTTGGGCTAGATCATTATTGAACTTCTGGAGCACGGCCCGGTAGCGCTCACCGTTGATCGTCACCGTCCTGCTGTTGTCATTCTCAAACTAATATGGCACTAGCATTCCCCATCTGGCATTGAATGCACAGAAGCATATCACCTTAGGCCCTTTCAGGTACCTCTCAGTGATCTCCTCAGGTGGTTCTGCTCCACAGAAAATGAGAACCACCGGCGGGTGTCTACATATGATTTTGTCTCATACCACAGAGCCACGACTTTTGTCTTCTGCTCCACTGTCAGTGGCATCGTTGAGCTACTGAGATAGAAATCCCAGGCAACAAATACCACGATAATACCACCAAACGCTGAAAAGGAAAACGGTATGGATAAAAAAAATAAAGAAATGGCAGGAAGTCAAATTTGTATCAATCTTTTTGAAACGCCCTGTATATCCTGATTGGATTTGTATTGACATAGTAAAGATTCTTAATGACCTCCCCTAGTTAAGGTGGGCAGAGCTTATGTTTTCACCTTTGTCTGTCTGTTTATTTGTGAACAGGATATCTCAAAAAGTCATGGACAGATTCGGACGAAAGTTGGTGGACAGGTTGGATTTGTGACAAGGACGAATTGATTCGATTTTGGTGAAGATCCAAATCTGGATTCGAGAGGTTTTTCAATTATTACGTGATTCTTCATCATTGAGTAACAGGGCCAAAAATGATATATAGTATGATATTCCAACAAACGTTGCGGACGACTTATTACAAAACTTGGTGGATGAGTTGGTTTGGCGACAAGAACAAGACTATTAGATTTTGGATCGGGTCCGCATCTAGATCAGCCTATCAGTGGGGTACAAAACGTAAACTGTTGAGCCTGGCGGAGGTATAGTGCCTACAGAAAGTCTACACCCCCTTTTCAACATTTTCACCTTTTGTTGCCTTAAAGCCTGGAATAAAAATGCATCAAAACAGACTTTTTCCACCTTTATTTATATATCTTAACCCACAACTTCCAAGTGAAAAACGAATTCTACAAATTTCACATATGAAGAAGATACAACACCAAAGTAGTCTTTGACCGATCTGATCGTTGTGATTTCCAGGGAGAGATTTACGTGCTATCACCACTCGATCGAGAGAAAAAGGATCGCTATACCCTGACTGTTACCGCCCGGGACAACCCGGGAGCCCCAAGATCGAATCAGCGAGGGAACTCTGCCCAGGTACTACTACTCCAAAGACACACTTTCCACCATCTTAAAATAGTTGTTGTGCCACTCGATCAAATGAAATCAGCTTGAGTAAATGAATTATTCATAAGACCAAGTTCATTGTGACTGCATAACTTGTGGCAGGCCTACATCACGGTGCTGGATGTGAACGACGTGAGACCACGTTTCTCCAAGAGTAGATATTCAGCGTCGGTGTATGAAAATGAGCCCCAAGGTACTTCTGTTGTTTCACTAATCGCGCTGGATACAGACGAAGGAGAAAATGGTGAGGTCACCTACAGCCTGCAAGGACCTGGTGCAAGTGAGTTTAGAGTTTAACCTGTTTGGTTACACGTGGTGGCCTGATTCTTCATGCAGAGATAGTTGTCTTACCGCTATCCATTATGATATGCTATTTCTCTTCTCTCATTGGAAGTGTTGCAGCATTCTGAGTCAAAACCTTGCTCCGAACTGACTTTATGCAATAAACTATACAGTCATCTGTGGAGGATTTCACACACAACAACATTCATCTTCTTTTCAGAGAGCCTAACTCAAAAAACATTCAAGCTCAGGACTTGGTTTCAACACAAATCTAGTTCATTTTATAGTGGGAAGGTCAATCATACTTTAAAATTTTCATACTTAAAAAAAATTAATGACTTCCAGATTGAATGTGAGTACTATACTGTAATTCTATCAACTTTTTTATAATACAATATTGAACTGTGAGTATGTCTAGTAATTACATATTATTGCACTGTGACTACATCTAGATCTTTCAATTTGACCTCTAGATCTTCAGACCATTATACCTTCATACCCCTACATCCCGAAGACAACTTTACACCTTTTCAGACTTTTCACCTTGAGACAATTTAGACCTCTAATTTGTAACCAATGACCCGGAGGCTGGATAAACTGCTATATATATATATATATATATATATATATATATATATATATATATATATATATATATATATATATATATATATATATATATATATTGTTACGGATCTCGGTCGTCGGCTCTCCCCTTATCAAGGGGGGTTGGGGGGGGGGGGGGGTTAATCCCCTTGTCTTTTTATCTGGCCGACCCGAGTCCTGGAAGTTATAAAGTCCTTCCCGGCACGGCGTTAGGTAGGGTTTGTTAGGCCTAGGGGTTCACTACTACCTAATTACTAACGCCGGCCGGCAACGAGGGAATAACTCCCGCTCGAACCACGGATATGATGGAAAATGCCGAGCGGATAGCAATCCGCGATCCGAGCTATTAACAAATGACTAAACCCGATTCTGAGCGGTTCCTAATCGTGTCACGTTTACCCAATGAGAGAAAAGATGGATGCGATCGGACAAGAGGAAACCAGAAAATAGGAAGAACAAAGATTGGTTTATTACAAATGTACAAGAAGGAGAAGAGGAAACGAAAGAAATATACAAGATAGGAAGAGGAAGAAGCAGAACACAGGGCAGCCTCAGACAGTCTTACTCTTAGTACCCAGGACAAACGTAAACACTCACACAGGGATTGTAGATGGTGGACGGTCACCGGCGCGTCCAGACTCCAGTCCAAGCTCCGATCCAGCGGCCGAAACCCGGCAGGCAGCTCCGCGTATAATGGAACGCGACCGGACAGTTTATATAACGGGGGGAAGCTGGTACGCTGCGTAGGTAATATGTGCACTATACAAAGGCGCCAAACACCCCCTCTCCAATGTACTCCTTTGATAAGGTCCTTCTTTCATAAGCGCCACTGCATCAGTCCCGTCAATGCAACGCCCGTTCTCCCAGCAAGTCAGTCAAGGCGAGCTCTCTCACGCGGTAAGTCTTTACAAAGGTGCGCTCTCCCGATCAGTAAGTTCATGCGCGCTCTGATAAGTAAGTCCTTTTGGTAAATGTGCTCGCTGGCAAGTCCTCTCAAAGGGCTTTGCATTCGCGCTTATATAACTCGACCAAGCGATCACTCCGCGGGCCCCAAAGCCACGCCTGTCGGTGATGTCACTTCAGCCGTGGTTGGCTGGTTAGGGCTTACCGGCTCCGCCTTTGATGGCTGGGTGACGTGGCCACACCTTCTTCCTGGCGCTCCGCCCCCTTTTTCCAGGCCTCACCACGTGGCTTATGGCGGCGTTGAGTGAGCGCTAAGGCAGCTGCTGCTAACAAAGGTGCGTAACAAATTGGGAGGGCCATGGGCAGACTGGAGGGCGCGTAATGGCGTTGCTTTGAGAGGGAGGCTGACAAAATGAACGGAATGGGCCTACTTCTTATTTGATTGACACAACGCAGATTCAACTATTGGAAACACGGCCTTACCTATACACATACTAATGAAATAACTGAAGTCCTATGGTGGCCTACGTGTTGCTTGTGGCCTAACTATGGGGTGCAACCTTTAACCCTTTAATCATGTCATATTTACAAGAATGATGTCATATTTACACGTGTGGGTTCTCAAAACTGCAACACTGCACCCCCCCGTTTTCCAGGCCCGTCCCGAGCCGAAACAATCAGGACTATCTTTTAAATTAGTGTGACACTTAGGTGTGGTTGCCCTCTACTTTTAACCTACTACCCTGAGTGCGACAGTTTTAACACTAGATATGTCCCCCCTGCTGCATTGCGTCCTATCTAACTGACTCACGCCCACAATTAACCAAATTACGGAATTATTCTCAAAATAACATGGAGCCAGTGAGGAGCATTATTTACAAGACTACTATTATTTGCACAACAACCCAGGACCTGTCTTTTGTGGGAAAAAGCAGAGAGAATTTGATGAGGAAATGCCATTGCAATGCACTGCACCGATACACCATACCCATATGTACCACAATAAATGCACCATAATGAAAAAATGCAACAAAAAGCACCAGCACCAAAATGCACAGAAAAAAACATTTCAAAATAATAAAATGATGTCTTCTGCTTCCTGTGCTGCTGGGCCGATGTATCTTGGCTTGATCTTCTTGCTTGATGTTTTCTTTTAATAAAAAGGGAACAAACCGCGTCCGCTTTTTTTATTTATGGCCAGCAGGGCCAACGTCGGTGGCCCACCTGCTGGGCATTGATGCCACTTAAAACAGTGGTCCACAAGCCAGATACTGCTGGCAGCAAAGGTCTGTCCCAGCAGAGATGCCAGGCCAGAGAAGGTGTGGTCCATAGGTGCCAGGCCTGAGGAACGCATGGTCCATAAGGTGTACCGGTGCAGGCAGGCAGGCATGCAGGCAGCAAGAGTGCAGGCGCACAATTCAGGGCACCTGCACACTCCCCTCGGACAAAAGACCATGGTCCATGAGTGGGGAAGGACGACAAAGCAGAGGTTAGCAGGGGGAAAGGCCGCAAGGGTACACATCATACAAGGCAATGCGACATGAAGGGCGTGGGAGAGCGAACTGAGAAAAGCTCGTCCCTAGCGTTCGTCACCCCCCATGTCAGCCTACACTACCCTTGCCCCTACCCCGTATTTACACAATTTACAACTTTACAAATTCGTCTCTACTGTCACGTCCCCCATATCTCCCCTAATCCAAATTCGTCATCAATCCCTCCTAAGGAGGAAGAGATGGAATACGCACAATGTCTCACCCACATCCTGATGCGTCTTCCATTCCAAACATTTGCAAAAAAATCTGGTGTGGAGTTCTATCACCTCGGTGAGTGGATGCGGATGGTGCGAAGAGACTTTCTCCCTAACGATTCTTCTAAATGACATTAACACAGTTAACTACCCGGGGTCTTGCCCTGCCAGACCCGGGGTCTTGCCTTGCCCTGCCCCACCTAGTGTGGTGAGTGTGACTTGAGTGAGTGATAGGTTGATGATGGTGAAAATGATGATTGGAAAGCTCTTGGTGAACGTCATCTCGGGATATGCTCCGCAGGTTGGTCGAAGCGATGAAGAGAAGGACAAGTTCTGGTGTGCGATAGAGAAGCTGATGGAAAACGTGAAAGATGAGGAAGTTGTTGTGGTGGGAGGAGACCTGAATGGACATGTGGGAAGGAGTATGGATGGTTTTGAGGGAGTTCATGGGGGTTACGGATATGGTGTGAGAAATGGAGAAGGTGAAAGGATTTTGGAGTTTGCTGATGGAGCTGATTTGTTGATTTGTAATACTCAGTTCCAGAAAGAGGATAATAAGCTTGTTACATACACGTCAGGTGGGTCGACGACAACTGTTGACTACCTGATGGTGCGTAGGCGAGATAGGGGGCACCTCCGGGACACAAAGGTGATCCCGGGGGAGGAGGCTGTTTCACAGCACCACTTGGTTGTCTGCGACATAAGGGTGAAAGGTGCGAGGAGAGCTCGGCGGGTGAAGTACCAACCGAGAATGAAGGTGTGGAGGTTGAAAGAGGTGACAGTAAGGGAGGCATTAAAAGAGAGGCTGAGTAGGGTAGAGGATGATGTGGTTGAGCTTGAAAGTGGTTGGATGTCAATGAAAGCTAGTCTGTTGGGAGCCGTTGGTGAGGTATGTGGATGGACAAAAGGACCACCGAGGCACTCGGAAACATGGTGGTGGGATGTTGAAGTTGGAAAGAGGATTGACGAGAAGAGGAAGAAGTTCAAGGAGTGGCAGAAGGCGAAGGGTACGGGAGCAGAAACATCAGAGCATGAAAGTTATAAGGCAGCCAGGAAGGCTGCAAAGAAAGAGGTAGCAAAGGCGCAGGAGGCATGTAGGAAAATGTTCGGAGAACGCTTGGATTCGGAAGAGGGTCAGAAAGCAGTATTCAGGATTGCAAAGCACATAGGGAAAGAGAGGTGTGATGTGATGGGGGTGAGTTGCTTGAAGGATGAAGTGGGACAAATCGTTGTCGACCCAGATGGAATTAACGGAAGATGGAAAAGATATATGGAAATGCTGTTGAATACAGAGAATGAATGGGATGGCAACATAGAGAGTAACCCAGTTTTAGGACCGGCAGAGAAGATAACTGAGAAGGAAGTGGAGGAAGCGATAAAAGCAATGAAGAGTGGAAAAGCGGGAGGGCCGACGGGAGTTGTGGGAGATATGTTGAAGGCAGCAGGAAGTTGGGGTGTGAAGAGAATGACAGAGATCTGTAATCTGGTGGTGAAAGACGGCCGCATTCCAGTGGATTGGGAACTGAGTACCCTCGTCCCTCTATACAAGGGGAAAGGTGACCCTCTGGAGTGTGGCTCGTACCGAGCGATAAAGTTATTGGAGCATGGAATGAAGGTATTGGAAAGGGTGTTGGAGAGGAGGATAAGGAAGAAAGTGAAGATCGACGAAATGCAGTTTGGATTTATGCCAGGAAGAGGAACGACAGATGCGCTTTTCATTGTGAGGCAGTTGCAGGAGAAGTACATGGATAAGAGGAAGAAGTTGTTTTTTGGGTTTGTTGATCTGGAGAAAGCATTCGATAGGGTTCCACGCAAAGTATTGACATGGGCATTGAGGAAGTTAGGAGTGGAGGAATGGTTGATCAGAGTAGTGATGGCAATGTACAAAAGAGCACGCACAGCTGTAAGGACGAAGGACGGGAACAATGGTGAGTTTGAGGTGAAGGTGGGAGTGCATCAGGGGTCGGTACTAAGTCCACTACTATTTGTAGCTGTGATGGAGGTGCTGGCTCAGAACGTAAAGGAGGGTTTATCGTGGGAGTTGTTGTATGCAGATGATCTGGTGTTGATTGCGGAAAGTATGGATGGACTGAAGGAAAAGATGAACAAGTGGAAGGAATGTATGGAGACAAAAGGTCTGAAGGTGAATATCGGAAAGACGAAGGTGATGGCAAGTGGTAAAGCATGTGGTGAGGTGGAAAGAACTGGGAAGTGGCCGTGTGCTGTGTGCAGGAAGGGTGTCGGAGTGAACTCCATTCAATGTACAATGTGCGCTGAGTGGGTTCATCAAAAATGTAGTGGTCTGAGAGGGTCATTTACCAGTGTGGCAGCTACATTCAAATGTAAGGTGTGCACAGAGGGAGCTCCAGATGGAGGAAATGTTGAGTTGGATCTTGGAGACGGCGTGAAGCTGGAAGGTGTGAAAACATTTTGCTACCTCGGAGACATGCTGAATGGAGAAGGTGGATCAGACTCGGCAACGGTTGCTCGAGTGAGATGTGCATGGAAGAAGTTTCGGGAACTGAGTGGCGTGCTGATGAGGAGGAGAGTGTCACTGAAGCTGAAGGGAAAGGTGTATGCTGCATGTGTGAGAAGTGTTATGATTTATGGGAGCGAGACATGGGTAATGAAGGTGGAGCAGCAACGAAGGCTGGAAAGGGTGGAAATGCGAATGGTTCGATTGATGTGCGGAGTATCGTTGAGAGAGAGGAAGACAAATGATGAATTGCGAAAGATGATGGGAATATTGCCTGTGATTGATGCGGTGAACAGGAACAGGTTGAGATGGTTTGGTCATGTGTTGAGGAAGGATGAAAGTGACTGGTTGAGAAGAGTGATGGAAGTTAATGTAGAAGGAAGTAGAGGACGGGGAAGACCGAGAAAAACTTGGCTAAAGATGGTGGAAGAAGAAATGTGGGCAAGGGGGTAAACAAGGAGAGATGCAGAAAATAGGGCGAAATGGAGAAGATTGTCATGGGGACCGCAAGGCTAACCCCCGCTCTAGCAGGGAAAATGGCCTTAAAATGCATGTTGTTGTTGTTGTTGGTCTTGCCCTGCCAATCCATTGGCCATCATTACACTATGCGGTTCTAGAAACCAATTCCCATTGACCATACTGTGGCGCTCTACCAATTTGGGGTCTCACTCCCCCAATTTTTCAATCTGTGCCCTCGCACAATTTCACGGCTGGGTCGTGTGGCTCACCAGCAGGTCCGCTCACCTGCACACCTCCGCCACTGTAGTTGCCACCCGAGCTTGCCTAGCTCCTCACTAACCTAACCTGGGGAAGGCCCTCCTGGCTCTCTCACCCCTCTACTGCCCTCTTTGGCATCTGGCTACCTGGGTCCTCCTTCTAGGATCCTCGGGCCCCACTCACAACTACACCACTACCCTAACTGGGGAAGGCCCTTCCTGGCTCTCTTACCCCCTGATCTCTAACTGGCTCCCAGGGCCTACCTGCGGCCTCACCTGGCTGACAGACTACCAGTGGCGGAGTGCCCATAACTACAAATGGTCACGCAACTACCACAACCCCCAAGGAACTGGAGCCGCATGCAGCTGAAGGTCCGAGGGAGTTGGTGACGTAATGTCATGGTCAAGGACCATAACCTCCAACTGGCATCGTTCCGAGCATAACTCCCAAGGGATTCGAACCGCATGCAGTTGAAACCCCATGGGAATTGGTTACTCCGGACACCAGGTGGGAAATTATGGTGGGCAATGACCATAACTACGAATTCAGCCACACGCCCACCCATTCCACCGACTCTTGCACCCAACAAAACACTACCTTTCCACTACCCGCACCACAGGCGTCAATATCCAACCAATTTACCTACGCCCTCTACCTAACTTTAAACTACCCTCCCCGGGTATTCGTGAAGGGGTCCATCCTTCCCCCATTCACTCCTTCGCACCATGTACTCCACTCCACTCATTCCACAATACTCACTCCACCCAACAAGCACTCCACACCATTTATTACCACACACCAAATCTCTACTTGCACACTAAGCAAGCAATTCATTCAACCAACTTCATTACATTCATCCCCAATATGCTCACAATACATCACTTCTCCAAACCATTGCCTCACGCTCTCAAATCTTCCCACACTCAATTCCTCATTTCAACATGCTCACCAGCAAAACACTCATTCAATTCCTTATTTAATAAACTACACTCCATACACACAGCATCATTTAAACTAACTACTCCCTTCTAATACTAGTGCTCCCCGTCATCCCTTATACTAAGCACTCCCTCGTCATGATCATCCAACTACTCCACTCTATGTCCCCACTACTTGTACAAATGTCACTACTTAAATCTCAAGTCACCTATGGTCATCGCTAGATCCTAACATTATCCAAGCCCTCCCTGGCTAGTTTGCACCGCCAAACCCCATAAATCTATAGCTCCTTTGCCCCAATGTGAGGGACAATTACCATCCCCCGACACTGGGTATTATTTCTCACCACTATCACCATTACATTCCACTACACTTGAGCCTCTCAGTACGTCATTACATCATCAAAGCTCGGCTTCGCAAAGCCGAGCAATGAATTCGGGTGGTTTGGTCTACTGTAGGTTGGGTCCGTCCGGCACTCGATTCAGGGGAGGAGGCATACTCGGGCCAAGGCTCCAGGCACCATCCCTACGCAGGGCCTTTCGCTCCCATGTGCGGTTGCCCAGCCTTTCCCGGCCGGAGCGCCGCCACCGCAAGGGGGCGTCGCTCCGAACCCTCCTCCTTCCCCTCGAACCGGGCCGACCGCTTTGCCTAACAAAGCGCGGTACCGACCGTACAGGGCGGGGCCCGGCGCGAATCGTGCACGGCGCTCCTTGTGAGAGTGCCGCGGCAACGATCCCCGCCGGCTCCCGCAACACACAAAGCCCGTCACGGACCGAGGGCTCGCGTCGGCTACCCGTCGCCCTACGTGCTACTCCCCCGGTCAGCGTCGATGCTCGAGCCGCATTCTCACACACACACCTCGCGACCCACTCCTCTCTCACACATTGATGCGCCCCTGCGCCTTCCATGCACCCCATACATTCTATTACACACTCTTCAGGCGTACTCATGCCGTTTGCACACTCCGGCACACACTCGGCCACCGCACACCTCTGCGCACACCCTGGCGCTCTCACACTACTCGCGCACTCCGTTACATCCTCTGTAACAACCATGGGTGTGCACTCTTTGGCTGCACACCCAATCACGCGCTCTGGGGTGCACTCCCGCACACTCTCTACTTCCATCTCACACTCTGTTGTGCACTCACTCTCACTTCCACTCTCTGTTTCCCACTCACCCTCACTTTCACACTCTGTTGTGCACTCACCCTCACTTTCACACTCTGTTGTGCACTCATCCTCACTTTCACACTCTGTTGTGCACTCATCCTCACTTTCACACTCTGTTGTGTGCTCACACTCACTTTCACACTCTGTAGTTACACACCCGCGCTTCGGTGCACATTTTTTTCTTACACGCGCGCCATTCGCTCTCACACAGCGCACAAAGGACCTTCCACGAACGCCCGAGTGACGTCGCGATCCCAAGCGCGCGAAAAATGTTTTCACGCCATATACAGCCCGACTCACCTTGGCGCTTCCTCTTCTTCGCTCCACCACCTGTAAACTTTCCTTTTGGTTAGAAAGCACGACATCACCATGCGAATACAGACTTTGCGCGCCTTCCATTTTTTTCCTCGCTAATGCCTCTATGCCTGCCGTCTCTCCAACCCCAATTTCCACTATGAGTTCTTTTTCTTTTCTTAGCCCAACGACCGCCGGCGCGCCCAAAAAAATTTTCTTTTAATTCTGCGTCCGTTGGCTTTTCTATTCCCCGAGTCGCGATTTCTATCCCGGTCCACCCGGCTGTGCTTTGCTCCCCCTCGCTTAGCCCGCGCTCCTCAAGCCGCGCTACCCCGTCGCATACCAATGGGCCTCTCCCGCTCGACCTATGTCCTTCCCCAATGCTTTTATTTGGCAACCTATTCTGGTTCTAAACCCTTCAATTTGATTTCCCAATTGCTCCCCCATTCTATTTTCCAAATTACTTGACCCGTCTCTCAATCCCCCAATTTGGTTTCCCACATCATTTCTCAATTCCCCAATTTGGTTTTCCAATTTATTTATGTCATTCTTTTGGACATCAATTATTTCCCTCTTTGATTTGTCACTCCGGGCGTCCAATTTTTCTGTCAATTTACCTAATTCTTCTCCCAACTTGTAGTTGCTCAAATATTCTTACAGGTCGAACAAGATCTGCCAGCAACCCTCTGATGGTTAAACTGCCGAAATCTCGGCTCTCTGCTCACCTTCACTCTTTCATTCCTCTTTTCTCCCGCCTCTGGAACAAACTCCCACACTCCCTTCAATCCCACTCCTCCCTCCAGGTCTTTAAAACAGCTGTTCACCACCATCTCTTATCTTCCCCCATCCAAAACCTTGATCTTTTCTACCCCCACTAATTCACCCTAGATCCACCTTGTTTGAAATTCCAACTTCTTTCCTGGAAGTCCTGGCAGTGTCCATATGTTTATACCTCTCCCACCCCCCCCCCCCCCTTCACTTGCCTCCCCCCCAAAGCCCTCTCCCTCCCACAGATCTCTCGATGTCTCCATGTCTCTCGGTCCCTGCTCTCAAATGTTGTGTTTATGTCCTTCCCCCTCTCTCCCCATCTTGTCTACCGTTCCCGATGTTATTTGTTGTATGTGTCTGTTTGTCTTTCTGTGTGATTAATGTTCGCTCTTTCACGAGCCTCGATCTTGTATACAAAAAAACAAACAAAAAAATACGCCCGGAGTTGCATCATAAAAAGGCCCATATCTATTGGCGCTGGGGGCGCGGCTGCCGCGGCCATGTGCGAGGCTCCGCCATTTTGTTCCTCTGCTACCTCCACTGCTGTGCCCTCATCGGCTTCCTCCATTGCCAACTGTCCCTCTTCTTCCCTGGGGTCCTGGGTTAATTCTACCCCTTTTATTTCCCGGGTGGATTTGTCCCCCAATTCTCTCATTTCTGCCCTTAATTTGTCCCTCTGCATT
The DNA here is from genome assembly GCF_964187855.1 of Myxine glutinosa. NCBI lineage: Eukaryota > Metazoa > Chordata > Myxini > Myxiniformes > Myxinidae > Myxine > Myxine glutinosa. The sequence goes on from NC_136268.1 coordinate 90,145,289, forward strand.
TCTATAGATGCTTGTAGTTGCTCTATGAGTAAATACAGGTCCCAACCCGCTGGTACCGCGGGCTCGGCTCTCGCCGCCATGTGCGAGGCGCCGCCATTTTGTGCGCCTGCAACCCCTACTGCTGCATCCTCATTAATTTCCTCCTCCATCTCTCCCCATTGTCCCACTTCTTCCCGGGGATCCTGGATTGCCTCTAACTCTTCTTCTATTTCCCCCACCGGCATGCGATCGCCTTGGTTATCCATGGCACGATTTAAAATTTAGATATGATTAAAATTTCAGCCGCTCGTAATTTTGACCAAAAATTTTCAGATATATAAAAAATTTGGTTCGGGTCCAAATCCCACTCCTGACACCAATTGTTACGGATGTCGGTCGTCGGCTCTCCCCTTATCAATAGGGGGGTTGGGGGGGGTTAATCCCCTTGTCTTTTTATCTGGCCGACCCGAGTCCTGGAAGTTATAATGTCCTTCCCGGCATGGCGTTAGGTAGGGTTTGTTAGGCCTAGGGGTTCACTACTACCTAATTACTAACGCTGGCTGGAAACGAGGGAATAACTCCCGCTCGAACCACGGATATGATGGAAAATGCCGAGTGGATAGCAATCTGCGATCCGAGCTATTAACAAATGACAAAACCCGATTCTGAGCGGTTCCTAATCGTGCCACATTTACCCAATGAGAGAAAAGACGGATGCGATCGGACAAGCGGAAACCAGAAAATAGGAAGAACAAAGATTGGTTTATTACAAATGTACAAGAAGGAGAAGAGGAAATGAAAGAAATATACAAGATAGGAAGAGGAGGAAGCAGAACACAGGGCAGCCTTAGACAGTCTTACTCTTAGTACCCAGGACAAACGTACACACTCACATGGGGATTGTAGATGGTGGACGGTCACCGGCGCGTCCAGGCTCCAGTTGGCTCCAGTCCAAGCTCCGATCCAGCGGCCGAAACCCGGCAGGCAGCTCTGTGTATAATTGAACACGACCGGACAGTTTATATAACGGGGGGAAGCTGGTACGCTGCGTACGTAATATGTGCACTATACAAAGGAGCCAAACGCCCCCTCTCCAATGTATTCCTTTGATAAGGTCCTTCTTTCAAAAGTGCCACTGCATCAGTCCCATCAATGCAACGCACGTTCTCCCAGCAAGTCAGTCAAGGCGAGCTCTCTCACTCGGTAAGTCTTTACAAAGGTGCATTCTCCCGATCAGTAAGTTCATGCGCGCTCTGGTAAGTAAGTCCTGTTGGTAAATGTGCTCGCTGGCAAGTCCTCTCAAAGGGCTTTGCGTTCGCGCTTATATAACTCGACCAAGCGATTACTCCGCAGGCCCCAAAGCCACGCCTGTCGGTGATGTCACTTCAGCCGTGGTTGGCTGGTTAGGGCTTACCGGCTCCGCCTTTGATGGCTGGGTGACGTGGCCACACCTTCTTCGTGGTGCTCCGCCCCCTTTTTCCAGGCCTCACCGCGTGGCTTATGGCAACGTTGAGCGAGCGCTAAGGCAGCTGCTGTTAACAAAGGCTCGTAACAAATTGGGAGGGCCATGGGCAGACTGGAGGGCACGTAATAGTGTCGCTTGGAGAGGGAGGCTGACAAAATGAACGGAATGGGCCTACTTCTTATTTGATTGACACAACGCAGATTCAACTATTGGAAACACGGCCTTACCTATACACATACTAATGAAATAACAAGTCCTATGGTGGCCTACGTGTTGCTTGTGGCCTAACTATGGGGTGCAACCTTTAACCCTTTAATAATGTCATATTTACAAGAATGATGTCATATTTACAAGTGTGGGTTCTCAAAACCGCAACAATATATATATATATATATATATATATATTGTTGTGGATATGAGAATGGTTTTTTATTTATTTTATTGTTGTGGTAAAATGTTGTTGTAAAAGGTTGTTGTAAAATATCACCCCTCCTCCCTCCGTTTGTGGTTGTATAAAGGTCAAAGGGCGTTCCCGTAGTTAGTCCATAAAACATACATGCAGGACACGATATATCTTTTTTTGACAGTTATATCCTTATTATGTGTATTAGCGTAAGGCTGTGTCTTCCATTAATTGAAATACTCCATTGCACCAGTGAAAGAGAATAGATCCCCTTTCCTTCCCATCCCCAAAAATCTCCATTTCATATTACATCCCCTCTCGTCATTGCCGAGCCTCGATTGCCCATATTACCTCCCCTCCAATAACCGCCATTGGCCACGAGGCAGGGTTGGGGAAGAAAGGCGTGTCTCCACCTCGTCATAGAGGGGAGGAGTGAGCCAGCCCCACTCGACCAACCATGAGCCAGGGGTTTGGCTAGAGAGGGCGGAGAAAGAGCGATCGGGGAGGTTCGCAAAGGTTGAGGGGCGGGGGCCTATATAACCCAAGGCAGGGCGTGTCCAAAGAGAGATGCACTTTGAGCTGAGACAAGGAGGGTCACAAAGAGCTGGGTCATCAGAGCAAGAGCGCATGAGGAGATGGGAAGAGAGAAGGCTTGAGACCAACAGAGGTGATGAGTGCACAGCACAAGAGGGTTGCCTGACGCTAGAGATCGTGCCTGGCCTGAGAGTAAATCCCATCATTACTGAGAGAGCGAGAGGGTCGTGGCGTCGACGCAACCACGTTGGTTCCAGCGGTTGTCGTGTTCGCTTTAAACCACGACGCGAGGTCGGAACGGAACCTCGACGGCTGAACGAGCCGAACCGGCTGCCTTTGCCAGCTGAACGGACCACCTCCTGTCATTCCCCGCGTGAGTCAGTGTCTTTTGTTTGTTCTGTCCTGGGAATAAGTTAAGTCTGTATAACTATAAGCTAGTATTTGCACTGTGTCACCTGCGTCTTATGTGTTGTAAATAAACCTTGATTGCTTTCTTTTTGCTTGTGTGTAAATAGCCAATAAATTCAGTCGTATTTCCAAACCTTTCTTGCCTTCTTTTTCCTCTTTGCATTCGTCGCCTTTGTCTTTTCCCTATTGACTAGCTGTGGTGCGACCCGGCCAACGTTTGGGTGGAATCGGGTGAGTCGGGGATCCTGTTAGGTCGCGGCAATACCAAACCGCTCGGTAACTAACATCTTAAACCGCGATCTGTAACAATTGGTGTCTGGGAGTGGGATTCGAGGCCCGACCAAATTTTTAAAAAAAACGAATAGAGGAAAAAAAAAATTTGGTCAAAATTTGGAGCGGCCGAAATTTGTTTTGTTTTACAAAACCTGAATTTTGAAATCGCGCCATGGCTGGTCAAGGCGACGGGATGCCGGTGGGAGAGATAGACGGGGTAGAATCGACCCAGGACCCCAGGGAAGAAGTGGGAAAAGTGGTGGAGGAGAGTAAAGAAGGTGTGGTTAAGGGGGTATAAGGTGCACAAAATGGCGCTCTCGCGCACGTGGTTACAGCGGCACCAAATTTTGCCGCGCCCATGACCGTACCACTACCAGCGGGCTTTGATGTGGGGGACTTCATGGCGCAATTCACCGAGATGCTGAGAATAGAGGGGGAGAGATTGAGTAATAAAATGGATGCTCGGAGTGAGCAAATTGAAGCAACAATAAACGGAATGAGGGCCGATAGGGAGGAAAGGGAGCAGAGGGACAGAGACCGCAAGTTGGGCGAAAGGGTCCCAGGGGTGCACGAGGAGGTAAAGCGGGTCGAAAAGCGCTGGTTGAGCGAAGCGGAGGAAAGCACGGGTACAATGACGGGGGTAGAAATCGCGACCCGGGGTTTGGAAAAGCCGGCGACCGATGAGGTAGAAGAGGGAATTTTATTAAAGCCAACGGTCGTCGAGGTGAACAAAGAAATTATGGGTATAGTTGAAATTGGAGAGACCGGGGACTTAAAGTTAAAAGAGCAACAATCGGAGGAAGGAATGGAAATTGCTCAAAGTCTAAATGCACATCCTGATGCTGTACTCGCTAATCCAAATGGAAGTTTGCAGGTTTTGGTGCAAGGAGGAAGAAGAACCCCTAAGGTGAGACGTGCTGTTGTGTATTGTGCGGGGAGATTTTGTATATGGATGTTTAGCGACAAAAGAATTGTCGCGCGATTGGGATCGATATGGCATCCGGGCGTTGGTGAAGGGTCCCGTGTGAGTGGAAATGGCACGCGTGGGAAAAAAAAGTGTGCGTCGGTGAGTGGGTGTGCTATAAAGTGTGGGAGTGAAACCAAGTGCGAGCGAGAATGCACGTCGGGGTGTACGGAGTGTGACACGAATAGTGAGTTGGTGATGGCGCAGGTGCGAGAGGGCACATCGGAGCGCGAGTGTGAAACCGAGTGCGAGCGAGAATGCACGTCGGGGTGTACGAAGTGTGACACGGAGAGTAAGGTGGTGGTGGAACGTGTGCGAGGAAGCACACCTGAGTTGGTCATGGCGCGGGTGTGGGAGAGCCCATGTGAGCGCGTTAGTGGGTGGATGCAAGAGTGCACGCCCATGGTGAGTGTTACGGAGGACGTAACGGAGGAGAGGTGTGGACCAAAGTGTGCGCAAGAGTGTGCGCGAGAGGTGTGGTGTGTAACAGGGAGAGCGTTGGTGGAATGTACGGACGGCGTTGGAACGCCAGGTTTTGTGAGGGTGAAAGGGGTAGCGTATGCTTGTAAGCATGCAAGTAAAGCATCGATGGTAACCAGGTTAGCGGTTAGGGCGACGGATAGCCGATGCGAGCGCTCGGTGCGAGGGGGGGTGCTTTGTTGGGTGCGAGGCCCGGCGCGGGTCGATGCTGCGTCGCTTCTCTTCGAAGCGTCGTTGCCGATTCGGGCTTGGCCCCGCCCCGCACGGTCGAGTCCGGGCTTTGTCGGGCGAGGCGACCGGTCCGGTTCAAGGGCGAGTGGGAGGAGGCGGAACGGTGCCCCCTCGTGGGGACGGGGTTCCGACCGGGGGAGATTGAGCCATCGGGCCCGGGACCGCAAGGTGCCGCGCCGAGATGGTGCGTGGAGCCTCGGTCCAACCAAACCACCTCCCTTGAACCGAAAGCCGGACGGATTCAACCTGCAGGCAACCAAACCACCCGAATTCATTGCTCGGCTTTACGAAGCCGAGTTTAATGATGTCATGACGCACCGAGGCTAGGATATAGCGGACTGTGATGATGGTGATCGTGATAGTGAGTGTTTTGATCCGAAATTTAGAAAAGTGAATAGAATTGGCAGTAAATGGAAAATTTTTGAATTGGTTGGAATTTGGACGAACAAAATTGATAGTGGAGAGACCCCCGATGTGGTGGGATGGCAAATCCACCATCCCTCACAGAGTGGGGCAAAGGAGCAATAGCTTATGGGGTGTATGGCAGTGAAAACTAGCCCGGGTGGGTTAGGATATTGGTAGGGATCTAGCGAAGATGACATTAGGTGACGTTAAGGTTAGTTAGTGACTGATACCTGTAGTGGGGACGCAGGTAGATTAGTGTGGATTATAATGACGTGGGAGCGCAATAGTTTAAAGGGACGACTGGGAAGCGCAAGTTTCAGAGGGGAGTAGTTAGCTGAGATGATGCCGTGTGTGTGAGGATTGGACAGGTGAGAATGGAACAGGTGTGATTGCACAGGTGTGCAACTGAATAGGTGTGTGGAGCCGTGTATGAGGGAGTAGTGGTGATTGCGTGTTGTGTTGACCAAATGGTCCAGGAAGAGGAGGAGGGTGCAGGTGGCACCAGGTAGGATTGCACAGGTGTGCAACGACAGGTGAATGAAAGACAGGTGTATGGAATAAATGGTCTGGAGGATTGGAATGGATGGTCGTGGAGTGAGAATGGTGGAAATTGTGGAGTGGAGTGGATGGTGCGAAGGTGTGAATGGGGGAAGAGTGGACCCCCATCACGGATACCCGGGGCGGGTAGTGTAAGTGTTAGGTAGAGGGTACAGGTAAATTGTGGTTGGATATTGGCATCTGTGGTGCGGGTGACAGAATGGTATTTGGATGGGTGCATTAGTGTTGTGGAAATGGCTGGGCGTGTAGCCTGTTAGTGTGTGTAGTTGGTTTGGGCACTCCACCACTGTGAGGATGTCGGCCAGGTGAGGCCGCAGGTGGGCTCTGGGAGCCGTTAGTGTCAGTGGGTGCCTGAGGATCCCGGGTGTGGATCGGGCAGCCCAGTGCCAGAGAGGGCACCGAGTGGGGAGAGCGCCAGAGGGCCTTCCCCAGGTAGTTAGGTTAGGGTGAGGAGCAGGTAAGCTCGGAGGCAACTGCAGTGGTGGGGGTGTGCAGGTGGGTAGACCTGCTGGGAGAGTTACACGTCGCGGCCCAGAAATTGTGCGAGGGCACCGGGAGATGAATCGGGGGAGTGAGACCCCAAATTGAAAAGCACCACAGTTTGGTCAATGGGAATTGGTTTTTAGAACCCATAGTGTAAGTTGGCCAATGGATTGGCAGGGAGAGACCCCGGGTAGTGTAAAGTGTGTTAAAATCATTTAGAGGATAGTTAGGATGAAGGATCTCCTCGCACCATCTGCATCCACTCACCTGAGGTGACAGGTACTCCGCACCATGCCATGTCTTATTATTTTTACTGTGCAAATGTTTGGATTGTGAGACGCATCATGACGTGGGTGTGACATTGTGCGTAATTCCATCTCTCCCTCCTTATGAGGATTGATGATGAATTGGTGATGGCAAATTTTGAAGTAGAGGGATTGTGCAGACGAATTTGGTATAGGGGAAATATGGGGAAGACGTGACAGTAGTGACGAATTTGTAAATGTGTAAATTTTTGTACATATGGGGTAAGGGTAGGGTAGGTGACAGGGGGGTGACGTACGGTAGGGACGAGCTTTCTCACTTCGCCCTCCGTACGCATTTTGCCTTGCATTGCCTTATTGATGTGTACCCTTGTGACCTTACCCCTCGCTCAATTGTCTTTCCCCTTTTGTCTCCCACATGACCTGTGCGCCGTTGGGCGCCGAGGGGAGCGTGCGTGGGTCGGCCATTGTGCGCCCGAAATTCCCAGAACCAGCTGTCTGCATCGATGCACCACATTATGGACCACATGTCTGTGGCCGAGCACCACTTATGGACCCCATGGGTTGGGGCATGGCCCCTCTGCTGGAACCGGCCATGAGGGCCCGAAATCTTGCTGGCGGACCTTGGCCACAGGGCACCGATGCCCCACAGGTGAACCACACATAGTCGGCCCTGTGGGCCATAAATAAAGCAAATAAAAAGGACACATTGGGCACACTTTATTGAAAATAGGCCGCCAGTAAGCAAAGCAAAAGAATGACAACAACTGGAAGAAATAATAATAACCAGCAGAGGGAGCCGAAGAGCAAGAGACCACCTGCAGGGTTAGGGGTTGTTGATTTTATTTTTATTGAACATTGTTGAACAGTGATGACTGCACCGATTGGTGCTTGAGGGTGCATTGGTGCGTTTTTAGGTGCGTTCATGGTGCATTGATGCAGAGCAGACTGTCTCCCCCCCAGAAAGAACAATCACAGGTCCTGGGTTAGTTTTGTAAATAAAAATAGCGTCATTGTAAATAATGCTTCCCACCGTCAGTGTATAGTTTGAAGACCATTCCGCAATTCGGTTAACTGTGGGCGTAAGTCTGTTAGGCAGGGTGCAATGGAGCAGCGGGACACATTTATTTATGTTTTAAAACTGTCGCACTCAGGGTCAGGTTAAAAGTAGAGGGAACTACACCTACGTGCCACACTAAGGTAAAAGTTATAGGCCCGGGATGTGCCTAAGGGGAGGAGGGTGCAGTGTTGTGGATATGAGAATGGTTTTTTATTTATTTTATTGTTGTGGTAAAATGTTGTTGTAAAAGGTTGTTGTAAAATATCACCCCTCCTCCCTCCGTTTGTGGTTGTATAAAGGTCAAAGGGCGTTCCCGTAGTTCGTCCATAAAACATACATGCAGGACACGATATATCTTTTTTTGACAGTTATATCCTTATTATGTGTATTAGCGTAAGGCTGTGTCTTCCATTAATTGAAATACTCCATTGCACCAGTGAAAGAGAATAGATCCCCTTTCCTTCCCATCCCCAAAAATCTCCATTTCATATTACATCCCCTCTCGTCATTGCCGAGCCTCGATTGCCCATATTACCTCCCCTCCAATAACCGGCATTGGCCACGAGGCAGGGTTGGGGAAGAAAGGCGTGTCTCCACCTCGTCATAGAGGGGAGGAGTGAGCCAGCCCCACTCGACCAACCATGAGCCAGGGGTTTGGCTAGAGAGGGCGGAGGAAGAGCGATCGGGGAGGTTCGCAAAGGTTGAGGGGCGGGGGCCTATATAACCCAAGGCAGGGCGTGTCCAAAGAGAGATGCACTTTGAGCTGAGACAAGGAGGGTCACAAAGAGCTGGGTCATCAGAGCAAGAGCGCATGAGGAGATGGGAAGAGAGAAGGCTTGAGACCAACAGAGGTGATGAGTGCACAGCACAAGAGGGTTGCCTGACGCGAGAGATCGTGCCTTGCCTGAGAGGAAATCCCATCATTACTGAGAGAGCGAGAGGGTCGTGGCGTCGACGCAACCACGTTGGTTCCAGCGGTTGTCGTGTTCGCTTTAAACCACGACGCGAGGTCGGAACGGAACCTCGACGGCTGAACGAGCCGAACCGGCTGCCTTTGCCAGCTGAACGGACCACCTCCTGTCATTCCCCGCGTGAGTCAGTGTCTTTTGTTTGTTCTGTCCTGGGAATAAGTTAAGTCTGTATAACTATAAGCTAGTAGTTGCACTGTGTCACCTGCGTCTTATGTGTTGTAAATAAACCTTGATTGCTTTCTTTTTGCTTGTGTGTAAATAGCCAATAAATTCAGTCGTATTTCCAAACCTTTCTTGCCTTCTTTTTCCTCTTTGCATTCGTCGCCTTTGTCTTTTCCCTATTGACTAGCTGTGGTGCGACCCGGCCAACGTTTGGGTGGAATTGGGTGAGTCGGGGATCCTGTTAGGTCGCGGCAATACCAAACCGCTCGGTAACTAACATCTTAAACCGCGATCTGTAACTATATATATATATATATATATATATATATATATATATATATATATATATATATATATATATATATATATATATATATATATACACACACACACACACACACAGGTAGTGAACAAAAAAAAATGGCATCACCAATGTAAAATCACTTAATGGGGCACTGGGCCACCACATGCAGCCAGTCTGGCCTATTTGCACCATTGTGTAGAGTGTGGCAACTGCACTCCATAAGGAAGCATATACAGTCACGTGAAAAAGTAAGTACACCCCATGTAAAGTTTTGACTTTTCCAACATATTTCAACATACAGTTATTTGATCTTCATTTCAACAATATTGATACATAAAGGTGATATAATATAACAAATATCATGAAACATTTACATTTTGTAGTCCATTGTATAATTTAAATAAACATAAATGCAAATTTCGCATTTGGAAAAAGTAAGTACATGTACAATAGTTTGACAAGATTTATTTGACTATGTACTGTGGGGACTGAGGTGTACGTCCTCAGCTTTGTAAACTGTTTGATTTTTGTTTTTACCTTTTTCTTCATAAAATAGATGGTCTCATAAGGCCAGGGAGCTATAAACGCATCCATGGATTGATTCCCAGGCCATGGACTAACATTGCTAAAAAAAAGTATAAATACACACAGTCACAAACACACACACACACACACACACACACACGCAGTCAGTCACACACACACACACACACACACACACACACACACACACAGTCACACACACACACACACCGTCACACACACACAGTCACACACACACAGTCACACACACACACACACACAGTTACACACACACACACACATACACACGCAGTCAGTCACACACACACACACACACACAGTCACACACACACACACACACACACACACACACACACACACACATACACACGCAGTCAGTCACACACACACACACACACAGTCACACACACACACACACACACACACACACACACACACACACACACACACACACCGTCACACAAACAGTCACACACACAGTCACACACACACACACAGTCACACACACACACACACACACACACACACACACACACACACACACACACACACACCCTCAAGCCAAAATTCTGCATTTAGTTACAGACCAGCAAAATTACCCGGCGTTGCCGGGTAACAATGAATCACTTCCTGACGGGAATATGATATACGCAATCTTTTGCTCCTTCAGCTGACTACAGCTTATGGTAAATTTTGTCAGATTTCACTCCAGATTTGGACATTATTTAGTCGACAGCATCCAATCCTCATATCCGAATCCAGATTTTGATGATATGCTTCAATTATGTATTGATAAATCAATCGTGTTTCCAAGGCAAGGCACGTTTGAGTAGGCCAAAACAAAATGGCGGCTTAAGAATCCAGCAAGGTGCAGTGGCCTGACCAAGATGGTGGGCCGCCATATTGGTAAACATCCACATCGGATCTTTTTTTCTTATGAGCACCTCGTTAATCATCTTCAAAAAGGATTTTATAACACACAAACACCCAGTTTTCATCCTTGCAATCTGTTGGAGGTCCAGGTGTATGCATGCAAAGTTTGGGGTCGCAAGGTTTCATGGTTTTGGAGTTATGGAGGAGACAGATGGTCGGGCACTGCCTTTTATTATTGTGAATTACTTATCAAGTTGTCAGTGAATTAACATTTGATTTGTAGTTTCTGAGAGAATTTCCATCCTCACAAAAGCTGTAAAACTAAGCCACGCAATTCTGCAGCCTCCTGTCTTTGGTAACTATCAAATTGTGCAGAAAATCAATATTTATGAATGAAAATCAGCCTACATATCTGCACAGTGAGAGGTTATTCACTGGTTGTAATCCCCTTTTCTGTGAGTTTATCAGAATGTGAGTTTATGTAATCCCCTGGAAGGGACATTTATTTAATGGAGTGACTCCATTGGAAAAGTAAAGTGACTACAAAATGTAGCTTACGGGACGGAATTTTCCTATAACAGGAATTTTACACTGTGCTAACTAAAATACAGAATGGTGATTCTTGTCTCTGATAAAAACGGCATTGGTGTTTCTGTATCAAGGCCTAGCTTTTGTGTGTCCTGTGCAGGTGCCTTTGCTGTGGATCCTGAAACTGGGGTTGTGCTCACAACTAGACCCCTGCGATCTTATGAGCAGTTCAACCTAACAGTGGTAGCCACAGATGCAGGAGAACCACCACTCTGGGGCAGCGCTGACTTGCATGTCACGGTCGTGGACGTAAATGACAATCGGCCAGTGTTTGTGCGTCCAGTCAACGGCACTACAGTGAACATCACTGAGGTGAGCTGCTCATTTGTTTGACTTTCCACTCAAAATTATACACTTATATTTACTATATGTATATCAATATCAATATATATATATCAATATATATATATATATATATCAATATATATATCAATATATATATCAATATATATATATGTATATATATATATATATATATATATATATATATATATATATATATATATATATATATATATATATATATATACTGTATATATACAGGGTGAGTCAAAAGTAGCGCCCGATTTCTGTTTATATATATATATATTTCTGTCAGTTGATTGTTTGTTTGCCATTTGTATTACAGTGTACAAGAATGTAGAAATAAATGAATGACATGTTTATTGTTTATCTAACCATTTATTCGGGGGAAAATTATTACGGAAGTGTACCAAGCTGTTTTACTTGCAATTTTCAAAGTGCCCTCCCTCGTGATCGATGCACAGTTGCAGCCGAGCAGGCACAGAGTGGCACACACGCTTGCAGAGTTCGGTATCAATTTCCTCAAACTTTGCAGTGACTTGAGCCTTCAATTCCTGAATGGTACGAGGTTAATATCGAATTCCTGTGCCAAACGGCGGGCCGCCATCGTTGGTTGTTCATTACATTTGTAGTGATGTTTCACGGCCGCATTGCGTTGATTCATTGAAAGGTAATTCACGGTTCAATTTGGTCTAAATTCAGTAACTTTCCAAACTCTCAGCAATAACCTGCAAAACAAAAACAAAAATAAATAAATTAAGAAAATTAATAATCTGCAAGACAATAATTATTATTAACAACATGACATCCCAGAAAGAATCTGACAGCCGAAAAAACAGAAATCGGGCGCTACTTTTGACTCACCCTGTGTATATATATATATATATATATATATATATATATCAGAGAGTAAGGTAGTACTCTCTATGTGGGGATGGCGCGGAAAAAAATGACGGTCCCATCTGCTACATACAAAACTAAAGTTGGATTATCTTCTTTAAAAACTCGCTGAGGCTGCATTTGAGAGCCCACCTGGTCTGTTCAGCTGATTGTCGAGGTAGGGATCACTTTTCAGTTCTCCAGACCAAGGCAAAAGCAAAATAAAGCGAAAAAACGGGATCGCTCAAACCCGGGAATTAATCTTCTTGTTCATAATAATAATAATAATAATAATAATACTAATAATAATAATAATAATCTTCTTCAGACAGCATATTTCCGAGCTGCCTCTATCAATGGCAATGATTCTGCTACCATTTGATAGAGTTTTACTTCCTGCAACATCCTATGGTATTATCATTCTCGTAGCTTGAAAGGATTCCTCATAAAGTACGGAAAACAACATTCCTATATAAAGGACAGCTTGATGGGGTGGAGCCACTGGACACATTTGCCTCAGTGTCGGCGTTATGCGTGATAATGTTACGTGGCATCAAATAATATCAGCAGAAATATAATGTCTCGGGAAAAGCCTGGTTTTTCATTGTTACATTTATGAAAATAAAATAATAGTGAGGTACCAGTGCTATACACTGCACACGGGACACATGATCACGATCCCTCCAGTCGTGGGTCAAGGTAAAAGCAAACCACGTGATCAATAAACCTTCTCGAGTCACGGTTTCTCGGCGCCAGCTTCGTTACGTCTGCGCATCACTGATGGCGTCGTATAAACAGCCTGACCAAGGAATCCACGGGAATTGAATCTATTATACATATATATATCTATATATATATATATCTATATATATATAAGGAATTGGTGCCTTCTGGCTCTAATGTTGAGCATTGGCCGTGGATTACATCTCACACAGTAAAAGTCACATGATCTGTAAAGAACAAAAGCTTGTCTACCACCCAGGCGATTGTTCCTGCTAATGCAAATGAAAAATCAGATCGGGTGGAGATATGAATCAAATATATATGTACAGTATATATAATGTCATTACAGCCGCGGGTTGTCCTGCTATGAATCCCAGTGGGCCGCATCAACCACGGCTGCAATGGCTGACCAAACCGATGACCCCACAATGGATCCATGTCATTATACCATGCTAATGGGACTTCCGACTCAGTTGATGCATTGCACCTTTTCAGTGTCATGCACCTGGTCTATAATTAACAGCCATGCGTAGCCTGTGAAGTACACAGCACGGTCTCATTATATGGCGTTGGTTGTCATTCGCAATCAGCCCTTAAACGGACTTGTTTAGTTGCAATGACAATCAAGACTGCTGAAATTCACCCTGAGACCAGGTATATTTAATTACAAGATTGATCATACGGGGGATGCGAATACAAGAAGCAATACAATTATGATGTCTTATTAAAACGCTTTAACCCTTTCTGGTATGCACCCACAAAACAAAGGACGATCAGAAGAATCCTTAATTATCTTATGCCAGCTCATTCCAGGCAAGATAAACAACAGATAGAAGGATGACACAATAAATACTTGAGCTGTGCCGCAAGACACAGCTTGGAACCAATACAAGTGGGCAGCCCAGGTGCGTACCTGTAGCAGCTGTAGTCTGGCCTGTGAAGAAAAGGAGTGGCATGGGTGGCGGGGTGAGAATGTGGCTCTCGTTCAACAGCTCAGCAGACTCAGAGGCTCCCGGGAGTATCCAGCTTTCTGCGAGAACGTGCAACTTGCTAGTGTTAAGTCACATATGGTGTGTTATTATATTTGAAGTAACGAAATAAAGGCATAAACTTCCTTGTAATCAGCAATTCAGCCCAGGTGATTGAAAGGGCAAAGTTTTTTTTGTTTTTTTTTAACAAAAAAAGATTGAACAAAAAAGGTTTTGCTTTCTTAAAAGACAGCCACATTTGCAGTCATCTTTAGTTTATACACCACTTGTGAACAGGAACGAGAACCAGGTCTCATGGTCTATGAAGTGTTTGCCACTGACATGGATGAGGGAGTGAATGGTGCCATCTGCTACGGATTCCTCCACACTGAGGGCGTAGGCAGCCATGACTGGGAAAGCTTTTCCATCGACCCTGAGAGCGGAGTTATATCTACGGCAAGGAAGCTGGACCGTGAGAAGCAGCCCGTGTTCAATGTGAGTCCTTTGGATAAATCAAGATGGAGATTTTTAAACTTGAGTTAAAATTATTATGCTGACCAGCTAATTGTAAACATTATTTTTCCATCTTTTGAAACCACTTAATGTGACCAAGGATGATGTAAGTGAGAAAGTGTCATGCAGCTTTTTAGATCCCTTGGTTTGACAATATTTTTTTGAAGGGACATATCTATCTGTAGTTTGTACAGAGGTTTATCATTCAGCACGTATTTTTAGGACTGGTCGGATGATAATCTAGTCTTGATTGCTGAGAAAGTGGACATGCAGTTTGATCACGTGTGTCTTACCTGTGTTCGTAGCTGATCCTACTAGCATCTGACCAGGGCCAGCCAGTCGCATACGAGTCGACTCAGATGCTCACGATTGTGCTCAAGGATATTGATGACAATGAACCGGCTTTTCCTTCTCCACCGGTAAAATTACATCCATTATTAACTTAAACTTGTGTACCTGGTAATATAATTTACATTCATAGCAGGTTGTAAGATTCGCAAGTGTTGCGTCCTTGCATTAGTCACCATGTCTGAAAATACAGTCTATACAGTTGTTTCAGAAAGTATTTATACTCCTTGACCTTTTTCAAATTTTGTTGTGTTCCAGCCTGAATTTAAAATGGATTAAATTGAGATTATTTGTCACTGATCTACACATACTATCCCATAATGTCAAAGTGGATGTTGTTTTTGAATTTTTTTAGAAAATAATGCAAAATGAAAATCTGAAATGTCTTGAGTTAATAAGTATTCAACCCCTTTGCTATGACACTCCAAATTGAGCTCAGGTGCATCCATTTTCCTTTGATCATCTTTGAGATGTCTCTACAACTTGATTGGAGTCCACCTGTGGACCATTCAATTAATTGGATGTAATTTAGAAAGAAACACACCTTTCTATGTAATGTGCCAAAGTTGACAGTGTATGTCAGAGCAGAAACTCTACCATGAAGTCCAAGGAACTTTCTGTAGAACTCCGAGATAAAATTGTGAGGAGGGATAGATCTGGGTAAGGGTATAAAACAATTTCGAGAATGTTGAAAATTCCCAGTGAGCACAGTGAGCTCCATCATCAGGAAATGGAAAGAATATGGAACTCCACAGACTCTTCCTAGAACTGGCTGTCTGACCAAACTGAGCAACGGGGCAAGAAGGACTTTGGTCATGGAGGTGACCAATAACCCAATGACCACGCTGAAAGAACTACAGAGCTCCTCCGCTGAGATGGGAGAACCGGCTGGAAGGACAACAGTCACGGCGGCACTTCACAAATCTAAACTTTATAGGAGAGTGGCCACACAGAAGCCACACCTGAGAAAAAGGTGCATGACAGCACACCTGGAATTTGCAAAAAGGCATGTGAAACACTCTGAGGGCATGATAGTGGGGCGGCTTAGCCCAAATATTCAAAAGAATTGTGCATTTTGTGAAACAAGCACCAAATTTGGCACAAATGTACATTAATATGTTGCGAACATTTTCAGATATTGGGCCACTTGAAATTCCGTAATTTTTTTTTTCAAATTTTTTCAAATTTCGTAATTTCAAATTTTTCGGGTGACACCGTCACAATTTCGGTCTTCGAGGCCGGCCGATAGGCAAAGTGTGACCGGAGGGACGAGGTTCTCCTGACCACGTGGCCCTCGATCTGGGAAGCGAGAGGCGTTCCATTAGTGGACGCGCCCCTCACGCCCGACTTTTGGGCGGCCCCGGCAGGCCGTTTGTTTTGACGTTCCGTGACAGGCCCCGCACCCCCACCTCCGGGCCGACCGGAAGCTTGTGCTGAGTACATCATACCTGAACAACTCAGTGAGGCAGAACACAGCAGTGCACACCAGGGTGACCCCTTCAGTGCATAAACCAATTAACCTGTCCACTGCAGGGCATATAGAAATGAAGTTATTTTCTGCATATAATAATAATATAAGTTCAGTTCTATATAACAATTTCTGTTATCACCACTACCACTACAACTACCACTACTACAAGCTTTGTCTGGAATTTTGTGGACTAACAGACAAATAGACATACAGACAAGCTGGGATCAAAACATTACCTCCTTCCACCATTGAGTGTAGAGGTAAACATCATGGAAATTATATCATGCCCTAGATTTAATTCATGCTTACCCGTGTATTTGCTTCACTGGTTCACAAGGTCTTTTGCATACATGTAATTCAGACTCTCGTCTTCATTGCTGACCACACAATGTTCGCAACATATTAATGTACATTTGTGCCAAATTTGGTGCTTGTATCACAAAATGCACAATTCTTTTGAATATTTGGGCTAAGCCGCCCCACTATATCGGCCGGCCTCGAAGACCGAAATTGTGACGGTGTCACCCGAAAAATTTGAAATTACGAAATTTGAAAAAATTTGAAAAAACAAATTACGGAATTTCAAGTGGCCCAATATCTGAAAATGTTCGCAACATATTAATGTACATTTGTGCCAAATTTGGTGCTTGTATCACAAAATGCACAACAGGTTTGCTATGCTGCTACACTATGAGGCAAAATATTCTGTGATCTGATGAGACTAAAATTGAACTCTTTGGCCTGAATGCAAAGCACTATGTCTAGTGGAAACTGAGCACATCTCATCATCCATCTAATACCACCCCTACTCTGAAGCATGGTGGTGGCAGCATCATGCTATGGGGATGCTTTTCAGTGGCAGAGACTGGAAGACTTTTAAGGATAGGAGCAATGAATGAAGCCAAATACATGCAAACCCTAGAGGAGAACTTGCTTCAGAGTGCAAAAGACCGTAGACTGTGGTGGCGATTTACGTTCCAACAGCACAATGACCCCAAGCATACAGCTAAAGCCACACTGGAATGGCTTCAGAACAAGAACATGAAAATACTTGAGCGGCCCAGCCAAAATCCCAGACATGAACCCCATTGCGAATCTGTGGAAATACTAGAAGATTTCCGTTCACCAACGCTCCCCATCCAACTTAACAGAGCTTGAACAAATCTGCAAGGACGAATGGGAGAAACTCCCCAAATCCAGATGTGCAAAGCTGATATAGACATGCCCAAGAAGACTTGAAGCTGAAATCACTGCCAAAGGTGCTTAAACAGAGTATTGACTCAGGGGGTTGAATACTTATGGCAATTAGATATTTCTGTATTTCATTTTTCATTATATTGTAGAGATTTTTTTATTTTTTTTATTCCACTTTGTCATTTTTCGGGTAGTATGTGTAGATCAATGACAAAAACTCAATTTAACCCATTTTAAATTCAGGCTGAAACAAAACCAAATGTGAAAAAAGTCAAGGGGTGTGAATACTTTCTGAAGGGGTGTGTCAAGTGGTGTGAATACTTACTGAAGGCACTGCAGTCATCAGCTGTATCAAGTTCTGCTACTTTTTCATTGTTGTTGTTGTCTCGAAATTTCTGCTGTATCCATCTTGTCCACCCCATGTGTTTGTCCAAGTCTTCCTCAAGTTTGTCCTTCAACTCTGCGCTGTTGGTGTCCTCCACCTTTTTCTCTCCTCTTCCTTTTGTTCTGTTGCATCCTGATCCATTCAGTGGTCTCGTTCTTCCATGAGCCTTGACTCTGTATACAAAAAATAAAATTGGTGTATTTATTATTCTTCCTCGTATGTGCAAGTGCAATTATTTAATTATCCGCTGTTTTTTTAGTTTCTTTAATCCCCTTTGACATGAGTCATAAAAAGTATTGATTCAAAATGGATGATCTTGTTTGTGCCAGGCTGGCTGGCCGGGTTATCAGGAACTGTTCGTGCTTGAGCATTCCAAACCTGGCACAGTGGTCGGCACAGTGGGGGGTGCGGTGGATGCTGATGAGGGCACCAATGCCATGGTGTTCTATTACATTGCAGGTGCCTCTTCTTGCATGCTGATGTGCTTCTCATTTTAAGAGTTGTTTTTATACATGAGTGATTGCCTCTACTAGTTATATTTAATGTTGTAGCTGGCAGTATCTTTAATAAGTGAACAAATTCGGTTTGTCTGTTTGCTGTTCTCGGTGTCTGTTAGCTGATGCCCACCATTTGCTTATGTTGAATTTAATTATCATGTGCATGGCTCTATCTCAGCATTCGTAATGCAAACCTTGCGGCTCCATTGTTAAATCAAATATCATTTTTTAAAAATCTTTTTTTAAGTACGTATTTGTCAGCGCTTAGCTGAATCCTTAATGCAACAACTCAAAACCTACTCACCCTTAAAATCTATAAACACTGAATAATGTTTATGGAAATGATACTCAACCAGGGAACTCAATCTGACCTTGGAATATTCGATTCCCAAAGCAGGGGAGAGAAGTTCTGTGAATTGAGAAAATGTAGCTGAGAGATTAAGACAAAGGGTCGAGGATAGGAGAGGGAATGAGTGATAAGGGTTGTTACAGTGAAGTGAAAAAAAATATGAGGAAGGAATTTGAAAGAATGTATGAGTAAGGGGACATGGGAGAAAAGCAATTTTTAGGCCACACTAAGGAAATGGGTTCAAAAATTATACTATCTTGCTCACATAATACATAGAAGGCCCCAAACACATTTTCACAACTAAAGCTGTCCATACATTGGGACTGGGATGGGACTCCATAAATTGATTTCATTCATTGATACTCGAAATAAAATCTGGTCAGATTACATGAGGCCCTGACTTACATTTAAAATTGTTTATGTACTTGCTATACATGGGCCAATTACTTTGCGATACTTTTGTGAGCATAGGACATACCCCTCCTTTGAGTGCTTTTTATGTTTGTTTGTACAATTTCGGCTCACCTTCGCTCCTTTCTCCACTTGACGATTATGACGTACGTTATGCAATTCGATAAGTGCCTGCCTGTTTGTTTTTCGGTTTGTTTGCTTGTTCGCTTGACTTGTTTGCATTCCTAAGGCACTGGACGCAATGAGTTGAAAACTGATGGTTGTACTGCAGGTGGGGGGGGGGGGGGGGGAGGGCAGAGAGGGAGGGGGGGGGGGAAAGTGGTGCTTGGGAAGGTTTTTGGGGGTAAAATAAATCATAGTCCTTCGGTTTAAGGGGGTAGTGGTGAACCCACATTTTCTCTATGTAAATGTGTATATTTAGTATAATAATGATGGAAGTCGCTATTACAAGTCATAATTAAGTACACCCAGGGGTGGCTTTAGTCATTTGGAGGCCCTATACAAAACGCAATAATGGCCCAGTGGTGCCAGTGAGCCCTGTTAATCTGTCCTCACACTAAAAAAGACAATTCGGCATCAAAAGTCTGCGTGAGTCGATGTATTCAGTCGTTACTTATGCAATCTCAATCAACTATACTTGCCAAGGGGACTATGGGTCTATAAAGCAAAGGTTGTAGCGGCATCACCACTTGTCGGATGTTTCTTGTCGGATAAATTTAAAATTATTTCATGTGATTAGAATAACGGTAACCCCCCCAACGTCACCCCCAGCTGTAAACACAAACTCACAAACGCAAAAGTAGTGTGTATCTTGGCTCCTTATACATCTTAAACGTAAATTACAGAATAAACTTTAAAAAGAAATCGTAATACAATAATATGAAACGTACTCGTACATTTCAAATTATCTTTTAAAAACCGCAATGTTCCGCTGTCGCCAGGTGCAAGGGTTCTTTACTACATGTCAAAAGTCATGCTTATATACTTTATATAAATGTTTTTATTTATTTTTATATTTTATATAATATATTATTATTATATTATTATATTATTTATAAGTATATATAATTATATGTTAATAATTATATATATATTAATATATATATATATATATATTATATATGTAATATATATATTATTTATAATTATATATATATAATTATATATATATATATGATATAATTATATTATTTTACAATATAAATTTATATAAATAATGAGGACGGATCACTCCACATGGACCAAAAAGTCAAAAATCCAAAAAAAGCTTTATACATGTCAAAAGTTCCACATTTACTAAAGAGACTTGTTTTATGATTGTGGAATAAATTATAGTGTGGATTTGCGAAACAATATTGATATGTATTAAAATTAGGAATTATACAAATTATATTGTGATTATTGTTGCATTTTCATACACTAGTATACCCGCTAACTACGGGAGGGGCAGAAACGGTCATTCCTCTTTGGGGTACATAGATTACAATCGATCTATGGTCTGGTCTCAAGAACATTGGGTGTGTGTTAATTTACCAAGTTACAGTCGATCTATGGTCTGGTCTCAAGAACATTGGGTTTGTGTTCATTTACCAAGTTTCTTGTGGAGAGATCGCCAAGTGGTTTAAGCATTTGAGCAAGCATTCCATTCAAAACCTTTAAGGAACGGCTGACTTGGCAAGTGCTAGCTAGCTGCTTGGTAAATTCTGACCTGACACACCATTCTGACACACCACGGGCTTCCTCCCTTTTAGTTTCACTAGGGCATGCCCGTACTATATATATATCTAAAAGTATATCCCCCCCCCCTCTATTTACATGCAATGGTTTGGTCCAAAGCAAACGGCTTGCGAGTACGGTGACAATCCCCCCCCTCTATTTACATGAAATGGTTTGGTCCAAAGCTAACGGCTAGCGGAGTTTGGTAAAGAAATCGCCATAGCGTGCACAAATGCGCAGGAAAGCGAAAGAATCGCAAATTAGTTTTAATTAGTTTTAAAACATAGTTTAACGGCAACATAGCGGCAACATAGTTTGCCAACGTGAAATAAATGAATACGCTCTCAAATGTGCCAAAAAAAAAAAAAACGCTACCCGTACGCTCTACCCTGCCCGTACGCCCGTAAACAAAAAAAACAACGCTCTTCGCTTCCGCCCTTCGCTCTGACTGAATTGGGAGAAATAATGCGCATAAGAAATCGAGAAATTATTATTTTCTCCGGAAGAAATCGAATTACGTACCGTAATGGCGCACGCACTGGGCTCGGCTCGCTGCTCGCTCTCACATCGGCCACGCCTACGCAATAACGCGTTCTGTGATTGGATGCCGGAAGTGCAGTCCTCACTGTCCGGAAGTTCGCAAATCGCAGTTACGATGAATCGCAAATTAGTTTTAATTAGTTTTATAATTAGTTTTAAAACATAGTTTAACGGCAACATAGTTTGCCGACGGGAAATAAATGAATACGCTCTCAAATGTGCCATCCGAGGCAGAGTGTGTTCGCCACGTTCGGCACACGTGATAGCTCGCTGCTCTCTGATTGGTTGAATCGTTTTTTGGACATAGCTCGGTAAGTACTTCTGCGATTAATTTAAAACCTTGAAAAGGCACATCCTCGGGTCCCCAGCAATATACCTGGCAAGTTTCAAGTATATCGGACCGGTAGTTGTCGAGAAACAGCGGTCACAGACATACAAACAAACAAACGTACAAACAAACATACACACAGAGATTAGTGGAATTATAGATAGATGTTAAACAGAAGGAGCGAGTTTCAAAAGTTCACTACGAAAAAGGCCACGTTAGCGCCAGGAAGGGTCATGTTATTAACCCAACACTTATGGGGTATCTAAAGTACAGTAGATCTTCGCTCAGTTCTGTAAGTAAAACTTACCTCACGCATGTCAGGATTCCTCTAGATTTCTTCATTTAGTGTTATAAACAGCATTAGTGACTGTTTAAAAAGCTAATCATACGTGTTTGTGCTTTATAATATTCATTACTGTTCATTAATGTTCATTACTTTTGGTAGAGGCCGTTGCTCCTACAAAAACGCCATGATAAGCTATTTATATACGTTCACTCGCAGAAAAAACCCCTTGGGGAGGTGGGATATTATTGGTATATATATTGTTTTGTAATAACATCAATATTATGCTATTATCGTTAGTTTTGTTATTCGAAGCGGCCTTGGGAAAAACGCCACGATAAATCAATCTTCTTTGGCCAAACGCCACGATAAAGGTAACTTAATATTGCTATACACCTCAACACGCAACCCATTGACGGCAATGGCGGGGAAAACCCGCTCGGGAGAGAAAAAACCCCTTGGGGAGGGGGGCAAATGAATGCGCTACAACCTTCATTATGTAACCATTGGTCATCCTGTCAAGTTTGGTTGAGATTGGATAAGTAGAGACAGATTGTATTGCCTGAAAAATTCATCAGACGGACAGACAGAAATGCCGTAACTTACTATGATTAAACGTAATTATTATAACACTTTCTTTCTCTACCAATACTAACCTCACCCCATAATTTTGGAATAGTCCTGTCAGGTTAAAGATCATGAGAAAACGTTTTTTAAATCGACTCATCACGTGACAATGCTTTCTTTCCTTGTGATGGAGCATTCCCTTTGTGCTTTGTTCATCACCACTCACAAGTTGATATGTTTTGTTGACAAAGTGAGACCCACCCTGGGTGTCATCTCAAAGGATTATGATCAGTCGTGTGTGGGCCCCGAGATATTGGGGGGCCCTTGATATCTAGGGTCACCGTGCAATTGCACGGGATGTACACCCCTAACACCGCCTCTGAGTACACCACAGATCAGAATCAGAATAGGATAACCAAACCAGATGAAATGTATCACTAAACATAATGTTTAAAATATCCACAGCCGGCAATGAGGATGGATCACTCCACATGGACCACCTGGGCCTAATGACCATACTTCGTGACCTGGATCGGGAGGAGAAGCCTTTTCTAAGCGTTCTCGTGAAGGCATCAAGTAACCCAGCTTGGCACCCTGGATTGCAAGTGGGGCCTTGGGAGCCTGCAAGTGATGCCAGTCTGCAAGAGCTGCACATTTATCTTGAGGATATCAATGATCAGTGGCCACACTTTGTCAAGGATGAATATACAGCTGGTGTGTACATATTACATGAACACTTTGCCCATTCTAAAACAAACGTTCTGATTGTTTTAACAACCCAAGTTCCTCATGTACTTTTCTTTTGCTTATATCTACATGTTAATACATGTGCTGCAATCATTTCATTGTCATTTTCACATCTTTCCCTCTATCACATGACTGTCAATGTATGTAATCCAAAAATGGCATTCTAGGATGCTGCATGTTACTTCATTAGATTTTATCTGCAACACTTTGCTTGTAAGAGTACCTGAAATATGTTTCCCGGTTTTACTTTGAGAGAGTGACAGTTTTTTGTGATGTAAATGACTGGTGAAGAGTCTTGTTTTTGTTGTTTCAGTAAGGTGTATATATACTGCATACAGTGCATTGAGAAAGTATTCAGACCCCTTCACTTTTTTCACATTTTGTTATGTTGCAGCCTTATGCTGAAATCGTTTATATTCATTTTTTTCCCCTCATCAATCTTCACTCAATACCCCATAGTGACAAAGAGAAAACAGGATTTTAGAAAGTTTTGCAAATTTATTAAAAAGAAAAAACTGAAATATCACATTGACATAAGTATTCATACCCTTTGCTATGACACTTGAAATTTAGCTTAGGTGCCTCCCATTTCTCTTGATCATCTTTGAGATGTTTCCACACCTTGATTAGAGTCCACCTGTGGTAAATTCAATTGATTGGACATGATTTGGAAAGGCACACACCTGTCGATATAAGGTCTCACAGCTGACAATGCATATCAGAGCAAAAACCAAGCCATGAGGTCGAAGGAACTGCTTGCAGAGCTCAGAGACAAGATTGTGTCGAGGCACAGATCTGGGGAAGCCTACAAAAAAATTTCTGCTGCATTGAAGGTTCCCAAGAGCACAGTGGCCTCCATAATTCTTAAATGGAAGAAGTTTGGAACAACCAGGACTCTTCCTAGAGCTGGCCACCCGGCCAAACTGAGCAATCGGGGGAGAAGGGCCTTGGTAAGAGAGGTGACCAAGAACCCTATGATCACTCTGGCTGAGCTCCAGAGATCCTGTGTGGAGATGGGAGAAACTTCCAGAAGGACAACCATCACTGCAACACTCCACCCATCTGGGCTTTATGGCAGAGTGGCCAGACGGAAGCCTCTCCTCAGTGAAAGACACATGAAAGCCCGCTTGGAGTTTGCAAAAAAGCATCTAAAGGACTCTCAGACTGTAAGAAACAAGATTCTGTGGGCTTTATATATATATATATATATATATATATATATATATATATATATATATATATATATATATATATATATATATATATATAGTGTATCGGCTTCGATGTCCACCAGCATGCAAAATTTCAGCTTTCTACGTCACCCGGAAGGTACCGAACGTTAATATCAGTCGGTGAGTCAATCATTCAGTGGGTGGGTAGAATGACCTATATATATTGTTGCGGATCTCCTCGTCGGCCTTTCCCCTTTTACCAAGGGGCGGTTAGTCCCCTTGTCTTTGACTAGCCGACGGGATCCGGAGCTATGACGTTCCTTCCGGACGGCGTTAAATAGCAATGATCAGTAGCAATGATCAGTGGATCAATCCCCTTGTCCGTAAGTCGAATTCTTATTACCTAATTACTAACACCACCCAGGAAGCAAGGAAATACCCCCCGCCTGAACCACGGTTTTAGATGGGAATGCCGAGCGGTAGTGATCCGTGATCCGAGCTGTTAACAATGACTAGACCCGATTCTAAGCGGTTTCTAATCGTGCCACGTTTACCCAATGGAGAAATCACTAAAACAGTTGAATCAAGAGGAAAAGGAAGAACAGATTGGTTTCTTACACTATGTACAGTAAAGAAGAAGAACACACAGTGCAGCCTTAAGAGCAGTCTTAACCTATCCCCAAGACAAACGGGCCCACACACACACACAGACACACTCACACAGGGATGTACATGGTCAGGGGTTGAGGGTCCAGGGATGGCGTCCACAGCTCGTCCTCAGGGTCCCCGACTCGTACGGCGGTGTAGATGATAGGACAGACGGCAGGCGCTCCCCGCGTGCTGTTGGCGCGGATCGGACAATTATAGGGTGGAATGCGGCAAAGGGTAGGCTGGCGGTTACTGGCGACCACGGTCGCGTATGTAATAAATGCACGCGAACGCGCTGCTTGATGCGTTTGCCTCACGAGACCTCCTGAACAGTCCTCTGGCAAAGCGCATATATTCCTTCAGTCCTTATCAATTCTTTCGCACGAGAGTCCTCTTCACCTCTTGATACCAGCGCATAAGTCCTCCACACAACAATCCCAAGGCTTGGCTTCCCTCACGAGCCCTTATGCAAAGTGCAAATTGTGCAAGTCCTTTGTAATGCGCGAATATCCTCAAGTCCTTTCGAACGAGGATCCTTCAAACAATGATTGCAGTTGCATCAGTCCTTTGGAAGGGCTCTTTGCATGCGCGTTTATATCGCGCCGCCCAGCGAAACCTCGGGAATTTGCCAGCCGCGCTTTGACCACGCCCCTCATGCCATTCCACCTGAGCCCTGGTTGGTCATTGGCTCTTACCGGCTCCGCCCTTGACGTCGGCTTCACGTGGCCACACCCCCCGACCTCGCGCTCCTCCCCCTTTTCAGGCCTACCTCGTGGCATTTGGCTGGTTTGAGCATCCCAATGCGAGGGGCAATAGGGCGCAGACTGGATGGTGCGCAATGAGATTGATTGGAGGGTGGGCTGCAAAATGAATGGTACCTAAGCTTATGATTTCTTTTACACAATGCAGGTATCACTATTGGGAATGGCCTTATTCTACACATATACTATGACATAACTAATGTTCTAAGGTGGCCTACGTGTTGCATATGGACTAACTATGGGGGCAAACCTTTAACCTTTATTAATCAACATGTACATTTCTCAGAACCGCAACAATATATATATATATATATATATATATATATATATATATATATATATATATATATATATATATGTATATATATATATATGTATATATATATATATATATGTATATATATATATATATATGTATATATATATATATATATATATATATATATATATATATATATATATATATATATATATATATATATATACTGTATATATATATATATATATATATATATATATATATATATATATATATATATATATATATATATATATATACATATATATATATATATATATATATTGTTACGGATCTGGGGGACGGCTCTCCCGTTAGCAAGGGGGGGTTAATCCCCTTGTCCTGTTAAGCTGGCCGTCTCCGCCGGTCCTGGTACTTGTAACGCTCCTTTGCGAGGTGGGATTGATCAGGGTTATTGGTCAAGGTGTTCTCCCGCATACCTTCACCAATCCCTCCGCAAAACAGGGAGACAAGTACCGCTCGAACCCCGGTTTTAGATGTTCTCGTTGCCGAGCGGTTTTAGCAACACGACGTTCGAGCCATTAACAAAGACTAAACCCGATTCTGAGCGTTGGCCAAATCGTGCCACAGGTGTTCAATGATGGAAAAGACAAGGACGATCGGACGAGGAAGAAGAAGAAGGCAAAGGTAGGAAGAACAGAGATTTATTAATTATTTACACAACCACAATCAAAGAGAAGAAAAGATAAGAAATGTAATTTACAGGGAAAGATGGACACAGAGCAACTTATACTTATACAAACTTACTTAAAACCCCAGACAAGACAAACAAGACAAACTCACTTTCACGAATGGATGGAATGGCAGAGATGGTATGGGAAGGGAGAGACGAGTCCAGGCAAATGGTAGCGTCTAGGTCCGGCTTCAGCTTGCGGTCCACGCTCTGGGGTCGAGGCGAAAAACCCGGCAAACAGCCCGCAGCTTCAGCCGGCAGCTCCACGTATTCGGCTTCACCGGCAGCGTTCTCCACCTCCTGCGTCTGTGAAACTCCGTCGACACCCACGGGACTCTTGTACGGTTTCTCTCCCTGCGGACTCTCACTCGTCTCAAGCACCTCCCTCCACAGAACTGAGGTGGGGGTTTCCCGCACTGGGTTTTATAGGCCCCACCTTAGAATCTTCTTGAACCTCCTCGATGTTTCTTTCTCCGCCCTCTCAAGCCAAACCCACTCCTTCTCGGTTGGTTGATCGGGGCTGGCTCACTCCTCCTCCTGATGGTGAGGTGGGGCCACGCCCTTCTTCCCCGAGTTAGAGCACATGGCATGGCGGCGAATGCAGTTGGTAACGGGGCAATGCAGTTGGAAATGGAGCAATTCAGTTGGAAATGGAGGCATGCAATTGGAAATGGAGCAATACAGTTGGAAATGGAGGCATGCAATTGGAAAGGGAGCAATGCGGTTGGCAATGGAGCAATGCGGTTGGCAATGGAGGTTTTGGGCAATTGAAAGGGGATCTATCTTATTTGATTTGGTGCAACGCAATGAACTAGTGGAAAAACAGAGCCTTATACTGACATGTAATAATGAGATAACTATTGAGGGAAGCCTACTATTTGCTACGTGATGCGATGGACTGACTAAGGTGCAAACAATTAACAGCCAATTAAGGGGAAATGTACACGGGGAGTTATTAGGGATTTTAATACTAAATTTGATAAAGTGAAGGTTCTAAAAACCGTAACAATATACAGGGTGATTGAAAAGTAACTCCCTATTTTAAAATATTTAGAAATTATTTATTTATTGTAATATTTTTCTCAAATTTTTAGTGTTTGTTCCTTAATGTATGAGAATTTAATCTGTGTTCGTTTTTATTTCAGATTATTTTTTGTTTGAAATTCGGAAGCCCTACAAACACGGTGTGGTCATTCCACACCACACCGTTACCTTGGGCCGATATTGCGTTTTTTCAGAAATAACACGAGGATCTTCTCCTGCCCAGTAATAGCAGTTGTGACGGTTCACAAACCCACCGATGTGAAATACCGCTTCATCAGACCAGAGGATATTTTTAAAGAGATCAGACCAATCTTCATACCAAGCCAGCATCACCTCCCCAAACTCCATGCGAATGTCGCAGTCTTCAGCAGAGAGTGCTTGACAGTAGTGCGCCTTCCAAGCTTGCCATTTAAGCTCCTTTTTGAGCACAGTTCATACTGTGTGAAAGGAGAGCCCACTTTCCCTTGCTGCTTGTCGAATTGACTTTCTTGGGCTATGTGTAAACATTTCTTGAACTGCTTGCACTGTCTCCGGGTCACTGGACTTGGAAGGGCGACCGCTTCTTCGAGTATCAGATACAGATCCTGTAGCCATGAGTTTTGCATGACAATTCTTGATCGTCTTTGCCTCAACTTGAGCATGTGCTCCTTTATGGTCCTCCACCATCTTTGCACTTGAACAACGGATTTCCAAACTTCGTAACGTGCCGCTAGCTGGGCACGCTCCTGCAGGGTAAGACGTCCAGCCATGTTTGTAGGGCTTCCGAATTTCAAACAAAAAATAATCTGAAACAAAACCAACAAAGATTAAATTCTCATACATTAAGGAACAAACACTAAAAGTTTGAGAAAAATATTACAATAAATAAATGATTTCTAAATATTTTAAAATAGGGAGTTACTTTTCAATCACCCTGTATATATGTATATGTAATTGGTGCCTTCTGGCTCTAATGTTGAGCATTGACCGTGGATTACATCTCGCACAGTAAAAGTCACATGATCCATAAAGAACAAAAGCTTGTCTACCACCCAGACGATTGTTCCTGCTAATGTAAATGAAAACCCAGATCGGGTAGAGATATGAATCAAAATTTGTGGAGAATGTGTGGAGCGTGATGAGTGCTCCCACCCGAACTCCAATTAACATAAGTCCCGCACATGCACAGACGGAATTTTGATTCATATATATACGAGTATATTTGAATCATATACAGTATATATAGCATTTTGACATTATTATTATATATATATTTTTTTGCATTTAAAAAAAAAATTTGCATTTTTTTTTTTTTTTGCATTTGAGCATTTTCATTCACATACAGTATATATACAGTATATATATATATATATATATATATATATATATATATATATATATATGCAGGTAGTGAACAGAAAATGGAAACACCAATGTGAAGTCTTTTAACATGGCATTGGACCACCATGTGTGGCTGGTACAGCCTGTATGTGCCGTGGCATTAAGTCTAGCAGCGTCTGGAATTCTGCAGGAGGAATATGTGGCACCATTCTTCCACGAGAAATTCAATAATCTCACACCTGTTTGATGGAGGTGGAAAACGCTGTCTCAGGCATCGTCCCAGAATATCATACAAATGCCCAATTGGGTTCGGATCTGGTGACTGAGAAGACTATGAC
This sequence comes from Myxine glutinosa, assembly GCF_964187855.1. Classification (NCBI taxonomy): domain Eukaryota; kingdom Metazoa; phylum Chordata; class Myxini; order Myxiniformes; family Myxinidae; genus Myxine; species Myxine glutinosa. Next base: position 90,174,733 of record NC_136268.1, read on the forward strand.
ATATGGACGACATCAGTGTCATGCTTATCAAACCATTGGGCGACCACACGTGCTCTGTGGATGGAGGCATTGGGGGTGGGGGTGGGGGGGTGGAGGGTCTCCTCTTGAGGCTATGCTAGCCATAATTATAGGCAACCAGGCCTGTACAGCATTTTTATACATGACCCTAAGCATGCTGGGATGATATTTGCATAATTAACAGAGGGGTCACACCAGTGTGGAAGCTGTTGCTTGGTGTTCCTAATTCACCCAGGTGTTTCCATTTATTTGTCCACGACCTGCCTAATTTCAAAACACAACTGGTCACAAGTGTGCTTCACTGACCAGGTCTTCAATCGATGTCCTCAGTATCATTCTGTTTCGGCCCTTCAACCTTGATATTGTCAGCTAAGGTGGGCCAGCAGGGGAACATACGCCTCCACATGCAGCAACTATACTTAGATGCATACGTACCCCGCGCCACCCCCAGTCAGTGAGAACACTTCCACTCCCAGCATCCAGAGCACCAAAAAAAACCCCAAAAAACATGGTGGAGCACCCAACCAACCACCCACCCTTATAACCTTCATCACTCAATCACAAAACACACACCAGAGCACACACACACATACCCTCACACATCCTCACACATCCTCATACCAAAAAATCACCCACCCTTACAACATACACCACTTGGCCTTATATGCAGACGATATAACCATCACTTCTACTCATAGGAACACCAACACAGCCTCAGCACAACTTCAACCCTTCCTCAGCACCCTTCAAACCTTAGTCACTACCGTACCACTTTTGGGCTAAAACAACCACCACACAAACAACCTCTACCCATTTATTATATTGTCAAAACCAGTTTGACAAAACCCGATATATCCATTTAACCAGTCAGCGCACAGCATCATAGTCACGTTGAAGATTATATACAAACAGAGAGCCAGGGATGTCACAGTGAAGTAATTCCTTCTGAAGGCAAATAAAGAAAGGATCTCTGTATGTAAGGATTCATTCCTCGGCATATTGTGTGAATATTATCGGTAATGTTATTTATTTATTGCCAAAACAAGAATAACCGCATTGTGGTCGCAACCTGTGACACAAAATATATACATACTCGTATATATATTTTACGTCCTTTGTCCACTCAACTCCCTCATCCGTGCTGTTAAATATATCATACAATTTATCTCCGAGGAACTTCATGGTTTGATTCAATATCAATTACTAGATGGTATTCATAGAATACTTACCCTGCGCAGTCAACTTGGTGTGAGCCAACTCTTCTATTTTGAACGTTTCTTTTTTATGATCCAATATGACTGCCAGACAACGTGAGTGATGACATCATAAATTTATATTCTCTAAATAATTGTTGCATAGATCATGCTCAATAAATTTCAAACTGATCAGACTAAGCTGTCCCTGTCGAATTATGACGTCATAATGATGGCACCAATGACGTCATCGTTAACAACACCCATTCCCCATATGGCTGACACGGCACACACTTTACTTTACTGAAATGCAGACACAAATGTTATATTTTCGTCAAAAATCGTCCGAATTTCGCCAAATCTGTTTTGGTCATGTGTTAACATACCTCAACGATTGACAAATGTGAAATCTGAATTTTATTTGAGGTCAAAATGACCCCGTGAGGTCGCTCCGTACTTTGCCTGCTCGTCATGTGCAGTGTGATAATTAATTCCATGCCCACTCTAGAAGACTCTTCTTCTTCACGCAATAACAACTTCTAGCTTCCATACCGTACATCCACTCATGTTGAAATTTTGCACACAAGGTACACGTCATTACCTCTACTACAATATAAAGTTTCACGTCGATCAATGAAGCGGTTCAAGAGTTATAAATTTTTTAATTATTTTCGTTTAATTATTTGTATCTGCCAAACCACGTGACCTATCGCAAATTCCAAAAGGTCATTTTAGTATACTGATATGCTGAACACATTTTTGAAGTTTCCCCTCGATAGGATCAAAAATGAGGGAGGAGGTTGGTTTTAAAAGTTAATGCTTAAAAACGTCATAACTCTGAAACCATGTGATGCATGACGTCATGCTCGCTGACTTTTTTTGTTTGTCATGGGTATGCGGTTTTGCTTGCCAAGTTTGGCCTCTATCTGTTCAGTCGTTTGGGAGAAAATTGGATTTTAGTGGTTTTTCAGGCTTTTCACTCAAAACAATATGGCGTCCGAACCACGTGACCTACGACGTCATTATACTTTTATTTCTGCATCAATTTATACCAAGAAGATGCTCAAGAAATTTCATCCTGATCGGATAAAGTTTTTACTTGTCGAATTATGACGTCATAACGGCGGAACCTATGACGTCATCATTCACATATGTTATTCCGCATGGAGAGTTCTTTGCAATGAGATCTGTCTCAATTATTTCTGTGCAGCGGTTTTTGAGATATGGAGGTGCAATTTTTTTGGTTTTTCCAAGATGGCGCCAATACCATGTGACCTGTGACATCATAATATTCACTAAAATATTCTTCAGGAAGAGGCCCTCCTATGGTGAAAATTTCATGTCAATCGGACCAACGGTTGTCGAGAAAATGAGTTTTTAAAATGCAGGCACGTACATACCCGAATGCTTAACCCTGCCTTTCGCTTCACGAACGCAGGGTAACAAGTCTTATGGACAGCTGGGTCTGGTTTCAGGAAACTAGTGCACCCACTCCAAACAGGAGCGCAGGAAGGGTTATGGTATTATCTTCTCTGGGGTATACAGACTACAGTAGATCTCGTCTCGGGCCTCAATAATATCAGAGGTGTACTAGTATTCAATTACCTAGATTCTGCCCTCCCACTCTCTCTCTGTCGTAATAAACCTTTTGTTCATAAATACGTGGACGTAGTCATCCGAGGTACGGGACTTTATACCACTTGGAGTAACCCCAGTGCAAGGGTATTAAGTGCCCCAGGCGAACCTTCAGCTTTGCGCCCCTACTCCCTCTCCCCCCGCCCTCACCACGATTAACTTTCAAAAATTAACATTGTGCATTAGTATGAATACAATTTCTGCATTCATAGAGTAGAAGGACAAGGGGATAATATTGCTTAGAGGGACTCAGAGTAGGTGAGAGAATAGATAGATCAGGTGTGCAGATAGATTAGGTTTGGCAGATTAGGGGGAAGCCAGCTGTCTTACCTGCTTGCCAGCCCTTACCTGCCAGCTATATACAGACTTGGCATTTAATATGGAATATTTTTTTGTGGGGGTGAATTTACTTTTCAAGATGACTTAGAACCAAAAGTTCATTGGAATTATGTTGAAATTATTCTAGATTTTGTTAATGTGACGTTTAAAAGAAACAAAAACCACATATGACATTTCGAAGCAAATAAATTGATCCTCGAAAGTGAGGTAAACTGATATCGAACGCAATTCACGGACAGTACTGTGTTAAACTTCTGTACGTTTTCCAGAAGTATCTCTTTATTTTGCACATTAGCCAAAAAAAAATTCAACAAAAACAAAAGCTAAATTATGACTGGGATTACGGACAGTAAAATTACAGTTCAGTACTTCGTGTAACCCCCACGAGCATTCAGGAGAGCACGTACATGTTGAGGCATGCTGTTCACGAGATTTGCCAAGGTTTGGACAGGAATCGCTTGCCATGCAGTGACAATAGTCTGCTGCAATTCACGCACAGAGGTCGGCTGCTGGTCCAAGTTGTCGATTTGATGCGTTAATTCTGCCCACAAGTTCTCGATCGGATTCATATCCGGGGACATGGCAGGCCACTCCATATGCTCTACACCACGTTCAGCAAGAAAGTGTTGGATCATGCGAGCACGATGAGGCCGTGCATTGTCATCTTGGAAGACAAAGTTTCCTCGAAAGGCTGCACGAGCAAATGGAAGCAATGCACTCGGACGCGGCCATCTTGACGATAGACCAGAAATCTAGACTCGTCACTGAAGGTCACGTGATTCAAGTGTCCTGGCTGCCATTGACGGTGCTCTCTGGCCCACTGCAATCGGCGCTGGCTGTGTTGTCTGGTCAGGCGTGGCTTTCTCAAGGGACGCCTGGGACAATAGCCTGCTTGAACCAGTCGTTGGTTGACTTGCCTTCTGGATACAGGCACATTTGTCAGTTGATGCCACTCAGCCCTACGCCGATTAGCTGACTTGGTATGGCCATTGCAGACTAACCGGTGCAGCTGGCGATCATCTCTCCTTGTGGTTCTGCATGGACGTCCTGGCCTCGGTATTGGAGTAGGGACACCCCTCTGAGCATTTCGTTTCAGGATCTTTGACACCTGACCTTGAGTCATGCCATACTGCCGAGCAATAGCACGCTGTTTCATGCCAGAATTTCGTAAAGCCACCACTCCATGACAAACAGCATTGTCAAGTTGATGGACCATCTCCAGAGGAAGCGGCAATAACTTTTGTAGATGTGCAGCAGTTGTTTTCCACTAATACAGAACGCAACAACCCTTGTATACCCGATTGTGAAGCCAATCGTCAAATGTACCTGTCCTTACATTTTGTCACGCCACCTGTGATATAATCCTGTTATTGACTTCTTGCTGCGAAAGACATTCAGTGACATGGTTCTTTCAACAAAGACATCACCGAAGGGTAAAAAAAACTCACCAGATTGATATACTGAGTTCAGAACGTAAACCCAAGTCAAGAAAAAATATATATTCCATATTAAATGCCAAGTCTGTAAATCAACCTGCCAGCCAGGTCATCGGTCTGCCAGCCATGTCATCTGCTTGCAAGCCATGTCATTGTCCTGCCAGCTATACAATCAACCTGCCAGCCAGGTCATCGGTCTGCCAGCCATGTCATCTGCTTGCAAGCCATGTCTTTGGCCTGCCAGCTATATAATCAACCTGCCAGCCATGTCATCGGTCTGCCAGCCAGGTCATCGGTCTGCCAGCCATGTCATCGGTCTGCCAGCCAGGTCATCGGTCTGCCAGCCATGTCATCTGCTTGCAAGCCATGTCTTTGGCCTGCCAGCTATATAATCAACCTGCCAGCCATGTCATCAGCCTGGCAGCCAGGTCATCGGTCTGCCAGCCATGTCATTTGCTTGCAAGCCATGTCTTTGGCCTGCCAGCTATATAATCAACCTGCCAGCCATGTCATCGGCTTGCAGGCCATGTCTTTGGCCTGCCAGCTATGTAATCAACCTGCCAGCCATGTCATCAGCCTGGCAGCCATATAATCAACCTGCCAGCCATGTCATCGGCTTGCAGGCCATGTCATTGGCCTGCCAGCCATATAATCAACCTGGCAGCCATGTCATTGGCCTGGCAGCCATGTCGTCGGCCTGCCAGCCATGTCATCTGCTTGCAAGCCATGTCATTGGCCTGCCAGCCATATAATCAACCTTCCAGCCATGTCATCGGCTTACAGGCCATGTCATTGGCCTGCCAGCCATATAATCGACCTGCCAGCCATGTCATTGGCCTGCCAGCCATGTCATCGGCCTGCCAGCCATGTAATCTTCTTGCAAGCCATGTCATTGGCCTGCCGGCTTGCATCACCTCCGTGCCGGTCCCTGCCTCAGAATTTTTTTTATTACATTCAGATTAATACTATTTCATATTGCATTAAGGAATATAATCATATCTCTGGTGATTCTGTGAAATCTTGATAGTTGATACCAAAGAAAGTTTATGATGGATTGTCTGTTTTTGCATTAAAAAAGGCAGGTTGTGGATTTATCTGCTTTTGACAAAACAAATTGAAAAGTATCAACTTATAACGCCTTTATTAAAATTAGATTTGTGAAATTCTGGCCTTGTGTTAGTTTGCTTGCATCAATTTAGGACCACCCTTTTTGGAATTGATATGTTATACCAAGAAAGCACCTTAAAAAATGTTGATTTACAGAAAATGGAAAAAATGGATTTATCTGTTTTTGCATCTGAATTCCTCAAATATACTTCCCATTGGAAGTTCAATAAGCTGATATGGAGCTGTATGGGTCTGCACGGCCAACATTCCGAGGGAGGTATAAACCAGAAAGAGTCCGACTAAGGTTCTCTCTTTGCTCATTATACAGTGAGATACTTGTAATTTAGCAAGGGCAATTTTCGGGCAATTTGTAATGTAATTTAGCAAGTACAGACATTCTTGTTCATGAGTAGCTTTATTAATTGTCATCCAAGAGCAAGTTCAAGGAGATAAAAAAAGTTGAGCAGAAAATTTCCAAACGTTTTTGCCCTGTATGGTAGAGCAACACTTCCTTTGTGAAAGACCTGAGTTAAAAGTTTCTATGGAATATAGTAATCTTTCAAACCACTATGCTAGCAAAAAAATGTCGCCCACAAATTAAGTCTTGAACTTCTGTCATTGAAATTAACCCTAGTCCGCAGGCTAGATTGTCCTAACGATAATGCAGGGTTTCGGGTCTAAAAGACCCCAGGAGCGCATTGGTGTGGTTTTTTTGGGGGGGAGGGGGGGGTGGGGGGCGGGTGTTATTCTTTTGTATGCAAAGTAGAGGCTTCCTGCAGTAGTATTCCCACCATAATGGTGATTCAGCTATACACTTATTTTGAAGAAGACCCATAAAACAATACATACTTGAACTTTTCTTTCAAATGTTTGTTTGCTTTTACTTTTATATTTTTATACAAATGATTTATTTTGCATATAAAGGTTTGGTTAATTGAGTAGTCTTTGCTCAAGAAAGTGGATTCACTAAACGTTTTGTTTTGAAATCATACTGAAGGATTTTGCGAAATTTTACACTAATGCGGGTCTGGGTCTGGGAGATCGTCAAAGAACCAATGCAAATTCAATAAAAAGTATAAATCGTAAAATGGTGTCAAATAAGCTCACCTCGACAAAAGCAATTTAAGCAATAATCCGATGTCCAAACACGGGAAAAGCCGACGAGAAGTTGTGAATGATCCAAAAACACAACTCACGTAAACGGCAAAGGAAAACGTAAGGCAGGAAGGAAAACGGAATGAAAAAAAACACGTGACCGGAAATCCGTCAGAGATGACTCATACCCGAGTGAATAAGTTTGGTAACTTTCCATAGCACAGCTCACATGCAAATTAGGTACTTTGAGAACAAAAGAAAGGCAAAAAATAACTCGGGTCTTGCAGGCCCGAAGGACTGCATTTTAAGGAAAATCTTAATTTGTCGGAACTTTTCTCGGAACTAAAATAATTTCTTTTTGGATAAACAGTGAATAAATGTTTATCACCAACTTGTAGAAGCATTCATGGAGGGTCATGCCAAAAAACGTTTTCATAAACAAATTAGAGCAAAAATAAAAAACGTACCGGGTCCATTAGACCCACGCCTACAGACTAGGGTTAAGAGCAAACAAACAAGCCAATGAAGAACATAAACTGCACGCCAAAAGGGAAGAGACTCTTCAACACCAATTACCCAACTTATCGTGGAGTAGATGTAAGTCCAAAAACCAACAAATGTTTCTTTCTCCACAGCTCTTTGTTGACTGCAAAAGGAGGCACAACTTGTGATCCAGAACTCGAAGTGCCTTGTTACTTGGTTGCACATATATGATGTAGTCCTGTTTATCAGCACAACGATAGTGTTGAAGGATCTGCCCCACAGACCGTTTACTGCATTCTGTGATGACCATTGGGCAGAATTGTCTTTCGGTCACAGCAGCGGAAGGACATCAGAAATAGAGAAAAGAAAAACAGGTTCACAGTCAGATTTCTTTTCTCAGGATAGAAGTTTGGCAAGTATTTGCATTCCTTCATACATGTACGTGTATTTTCCAACATAATAAGAGGAGGTGGGCATGAGCAACCATGGCCTCTGGGGCTTTAGTTCCTTATACGAACTGCGTAAAGCGGTGTTTAATATTTTGAGGCTTTGTCGAGGAAAAATAGCGGAGATGGATGCACTTTTGGTGATATTCTTTGTTGTTTTATAGATCAACCTGATGATAAGGTGGCATGGAAGTGAATCAATTTCATGATAAGATCCTCTCAACATGATAACGATATCATTGAAGTCCAGGCCATGATGCTGCTGAGGAAATTCACGGAGCTCACTCTCATCGGCCAGTTAATCAGAGATGATGGCCAACACAAACTTGTGTTCTCCTTCACTGGCTTAATGCACAGTGTGAACAATGTAAATAAGCCTTTGTGTGTCTTTCACAGGTGTTGCAACAGATGCTAAGGTGGGATCAGAACTTCTGCAGCTGGAAGCCGTGGATGCAGATGCAGGAAATAACAGCTTGGTGTCATATACATTATTGAACATCTTTTATATCAAACACCATTCGAACAACACCCAGCTTCTCGACGGAATATTTACCCTCGGTAAGCTTTGGCTTTCCTTTGTTTGAACCCCACGTCCTTTCTGGTTGCCAGGGGGCATCGGGCAGTGATTTTGGGAGTGCAGAAGAACATGTGCTGCATTTCCTTCATATCGTACTGCTCTCATTGTTCAACGCAATGCCAATGATCCACGTTCTGTACGTAAAATGGATACTTGTCAACAGGCTGATTGTCACGCTAAATAAGTGTCAACATATTTAAGGCTATTTCGGTTTGCAAATGTTAATTACACGAACAATTAAGTCCGTAATGGTGATGACAGCATGATCAAGGATTTATATAATGCTGGCTTCACTGCACATGCAAACTCATCTTGCACAGGAAAGAAGCCATTCTCGTCCATCTTGTCCTTATATTCACAGAGAAACCTCAATTACCATAAAACGATTAATTAACCGGATGTTTGGTGCTACAGAACTTTAGTATACAGGAAAACAAACAGACATAATGACAATAACACCGAAGCTTTTCATGCTGTACTCTTCAGGGCGATTCATAGCAAAGAGACCGGAAGAGATGAGAACCAGTGCATTTATAAGCATGTCTAAGTAACCGTGACACCGATTGGTTCTTCAATCATGACGTCATTGGTGTTCTGAACGCCCATTGGTTGATTCAGTCACCACTGTCCCGGGCTCCGATTGGCTGGAGCGGAGTTGTCAGCGATGCCACACCATTTGCATCATTACCTTAGACAGCGTCGGGGAAATACCTTTAATCTTTCCGTGTTGAAAGAGAACGAGAGAATGTACAAATTCCTTCTGATGACACAATGTAGGGTCCACTCTGGTTTTGGCAAGTGTTTGTGGATGAAGGTTGCTCCGAACATACGTAGATGTAGCGTACCCCGACCTCGGCTCAATATCTTGAACATATCTCCATTGTACCGGTCTGCACAATCGGGGTTGGCATCCAAGTGCCGTGCAATGGCAGAAGAAGAAGAAGAAGAAGAACTGGTCGACGGTCCTTGGACGTTCTTGCATGCTCGTACCAGTTGAGTCCCCACTCCAAAATTATCATCTCTTCCGGTCTCTTTGCTGTGAATCGCCTGGAAGCGTACAGTACGAAAAGCTTCGGTGTTATTGTCATTATGTCGTGTTTGTTTTCCTGTATACTAAATACAACAACAACAACATGCATGTTAAGGCCATTTTCCCTGCTAGAGCGGGGGTTAGCCTTGCGGTCCCCATGACAATCTTCTCCATTTTGCCCTATTTGCTCCATTTTGCCCTATTTTCTGCATCTCCCCTTGTTAACCCCCTTGCCCGCATTCCTTCTTCCACCATCTTTAGCCAAGTCTTTCTCGGTCTTCCCCGTCCTCTACTTCCTTCTACATTCATTTCCATCACTCTTCTCAACCAGTCACTTTCATCCTTCCTCAACACATGACCAAACCATCTCAACCATTCCTGGATATAAAATGATTAATTATTTATATTTATATTGAGAGAGTTCATAGAACACGATGCGCCGCACACTAGTGTTCAAGTATGTACTTAAATTTTACTAAAATAATTATTTTAAAGGTCGTTTAAAAATCCAGATCCAGATATACCAAGGAAGGAGTTTGTACGATGCAGGATGCCCAGTTGGCAGCTGGGGTTGAAGGCCAACTTTGAAATGTGGTTTGCCCAAGATAAATCATGGCTGATAGTAAGACCCAGGAGTTTGAGTGACTGAACCTCTTCGAGAGGAATATTAAGAAAGTGGATAGGAGGGTTTGCAGTACGTTCCTTTTGGAAGAGAGTGAGTGTGTGGGATTTATCAGGATTGAAAGACATGTTCCAGGTGTTTGACCAGTTTGTGAATTTGTCAAGGTCTGAGGAGAGGGAATAAGCTGCTGTGCCTGTCAATCAGTAGGATGAGGGATGGCATGGCAAAGAGTGGATTTATCAGTAAAGAGATAAAGAGGATTTTCCAGAGTCAGTTGGATCATTGATGACGATTAGGAATAAGATATGGCCTAGAACTCTGCCTTTGGGTACTCCAGCCTAGACAGGGAGAGTAGGAGAAATGCTTCAATTGAAATCTACAAGTTGGCTACGAGAGTGGATGAAGTCAATAATCCAAAGTGGCGTTAGGCTTGGATTCCATAGGCAGACAGTTTGCAGAGCAATGCAGCATGCCAGACTGTATTGAAAGCTGAAGATATGCCGAGAGAGACGGTCCTGATATAATGTCTGATATGGAGGGCCTGCATCCATTTTTGGGAGAGTAGGAGCAACATGTTCAAGTTAGAGTGACCAAGTCTGAATCCAAATTGGCGATCTGAGATGAGTTTGTTGGAGAAAAGGAATGATTTTATGTCAACTGTAATGATGGATCCATGGCCTTGCTGATGATTGGAAGGAAGCTAATTGGTCTGTAGTTGATGGGATCGGATTTTGCACCTTTTTATGCAATGTGATATTGGCTGATTTCCAAGCAGATGGAAGATGATCTAGGGCAGATGACAGGATGAAAAGGGCAGATAGAGGAAGTGCAAGAGCGAGTTTTTAGGCCACGTGATTGATGACGTCCAGTCCAGTTGCATTCTCAGAGTTGACGGTTGCAACCTGCACTTAACCTGCATTTAACTTTGGCAGTACTTAACCTGTCTTTGAACAGAACACCAGAAATAAATAAAATTGTAAGTTGGTGTGATGAGGCACACATTCTTAGTATTTTATGGTAACTTAGTCATCGGACATTGGCACACTTGGTTGTTGCAGGTGGACGTAGTGGAATCCTACGCACATACGATCTTTTCACGGCGTATAGTCCTGGATACTTTCTGCTAACTGTGCTGGCTTCTGATCCAGCTGGTCACAATGCAACTGCAACTGTGGGAGTTTACATCCTGCGTCAGGTAGGAGCCTCTGGCAATATCCTCTTTTGTGTGTTGGCTTACTTGTTGGGAAGGCAGGCCAGCAGAAGCACAGGCCATCCCACAACAAAGGTTGTTGGTTATGGCTTTGACTCTGTGAAACTGTTATTGTAATCATTATTTGTGGAGCACAGCACCCTGGAGCAAGTTGTTTTCTTGCAACTCATAAAATGTTTGTATAGTGATGATTAAAAAAAAAAAAAAATTGGGGGGTATTTGCACTCCATTCACAAAAGATTTATGTGCCTGATTTTGAAATATGGTTTAATGTTGTTTTATCCCACTCACCCACAGTCAATGACCCATCTGTTTTCAGACACACCGCAGTTAATGACCCCAAAAAATCAAGGGTTAGTCCTAGACTATGACGCACACCTTTCGATGAGCAAAGCACATTTAGCGAGTGCAATGAGCAGATCCCAGTTTTTTTTTTTTTTTTTTTTTTTGTATACAAGATCGAGGCTCGTGAAAGAGCTAACATTAATCACATAAAAAGTCAAACCGACTTGTTGATATGTTGTGTCCTTCCCATACAATAGGACCAGCGCGTTCGCATTGTGGTGAACGAAACTCCTGAGCGGGTACGAGATTTTCAAGATGAACTGACACGCTTGCTCTCCAATATAACCGGTGCCATTGTGAACACGGATGATGTGCAGGTTTGTAGAGCATTTATGATGGGACAAACAACTTGTATTGTCTGCTTGTGTTTTGTTGTTCAGCATTATGAATTCCATTATTAGCCCCCGTTGACTTTGCTCAAAACGGGGGCTTATGGATTCATCTCGTCCGTCCATCTGTCCATGTGTGTGTGCGTCCGCAACCATATCTCGGAGATGTATGGACCGATTTTGTTCAAACTTGGCGTAAATGCAGCATATATGAGCAGCTCACTTTATTTTGCGATATAATCAAAGATGGCCGACTGGTAGTCTGGCAGTCTTTTCAGTTGTAAAAAAAACCGATATTGACCACGTCCTCAACCATTTATCGGACATGCATTAACCGATGTTGTTCAAACTTGGCAAACAGATAATGAATGATGGCTTACATATGCACGTCGCATTTTCGATAAATGCATTTTTCACAGATCCAAGATGGCTGACTGGCGGCCATTTTGTTACTTAAATGTGTCCCCAACCATTTCTCGGACATGCATGGCCCGGTTTTGTTTCAACTTGGTACAAACACAATACATGAGAGTATACATATGCAGATTTTGTTTTGTAATCTGACCAAAGATGGCCAACTGACAGCCTTTAACTCCATACAGCAAAATTACTAAAATCAAGGGGGCTATGACATTTTATGTATTTTTCTTCTTGTTTCAAAATACAAGCAGACCTGTGCCCCACACCGCGTTAACTTATGCTATCAGTTTACCTATTTTCTAAGACCCTAATTCAAAATTCCGTTTTTCACCACACCTTCATCTTAATTAGCATTTACTGGGCTTTATTTTATTTTTTTACCATTTTCTTTTCTTGATAGGATCTTGATTTATCTTTTCTCACTGCTCATGGGACGGGCAGTGAGGTACATTTTTGGCACAACAAGCAAGGGAATGAATGATCGGCAAGAGAGTAGAGAATTAAACACTGCGTCCTACAAGTAGGCTAACCCCCGCTCTAGCAGGGAAAATGGCCTTTAAAATGCATGTTGTTGTTGTTGTTGTCCTACAAGTAAGGGGGTTGGGCTAGGAAGGCTTAATGGGGATAATAAAGATTGTGGGTAAGGATGGGGGGTGGCATGAGATAGCGATACTATTACTGTCTGACCCTGGAGGGAAGTGTGGGAAATAATGGCCTCTCGAAGGTAGTTCCACAGATGGGAGAAGTAGTTTTTATGTACAGTTTAGGAACAAAATAGTTTAGGTGTACAGTCAGCTTTTATTAGCATGAGAGATGGGTTTTTGCAATCCTGTGTGTGTGTGCACGCGTCTGTGTGTGCGTGCGAGCGTGTGTGCTGTAACTTTTTTACCATTTGAGGTTTTGCCATCAAATCTTTAACAAAGCCTTATTATGAGAATATGGAGAAGTCAAATTATTAATTTGGTAAAAAGGTCAAAGGTCAGTGTCATCAAATCGTCAATTTTCATCCAATTGACCTGAAATTTTAAGAATTTGCACATTGGGTCACTGAATTGATTCACCAATCAAAAAAAGCTTGAAGCCGATTGTGTTTTTTAGATCAAAAGATTGAGGAAAAACGTCAATTTTCATCCAATTGACTTGAAATTTTAAGAATTTGCATATTGAGTCACTGAAGTCTCTTGCTTTTGAGGTCAAAAGGCCAACGTCGCCTGAAATCGTCAATTTTTTGTTGTTTTTGTTTTTAGCTGGTTTTGTTATGTTTAGCATACAGAAGAAGAAGAAGTCAGATTACAAAGCAGACACGGATGGGATTTGCTTTTCAGATGCTTTCTAGTTATTATTATTATTATTATTATTATTATTATTGTTGGTATCTTTTTATTAACATTATTACCTATCAGTGTTTAATTGTTCAGGGAAAATGAAAGACTTTGCAATCATGGCACTGGCATTGTGTTGGGTTGAAATAACTTACAGATTAAGATAAGAAGTTTTGATAATCCATTGTAATATCTGAGATTGTATGCATATTCTCAACTTCCTTTACTTCCATCCCTCATCTCTTCAGTTTCATGTGGACTCCAACGGACGTGTCAACTTTGCACAGACGGATATGCTCATCCATGTTGTGAACAGAGATACCAACCGCATTATGGATGTCAACCGGTAAACCATCTCTTCTAGCTTAAGATCAGAGTCAAGAGTTCTTATTGATTGTTTCACTCCAAGAAGACATAAAGGACAAAATGTCACTGATGATCATGAACCTTTGCTTTCCACAAAACATATGTGTCCTTTTGTATACCGATCATGCCATTTACATGACTTTTGTCCATTTCTCCTCCAAGGGTCATAGCAATGATTGATAAAAATAAGGAGCAGCTGAAAAGCCTATTTAGGACATACAACGTGCTTGATGTCCAGCCTGCAGCCCTTTCACCGGCCGATGACAACATCAGCAGCCTCCAGGTGAAAAGATCAAACATGTAAACATTGTCATGATGATGTCAAAACCATACCTGATGCCGACAGACATAATCATAACCTCTGGGACAACCTTTATCAAAAGTGTTTTTTTTATTTGAGTATGGTTTTGTATAGAGATAGAAAGTAGTGGGAAACGAGGTTATTCGTGATCACATAGAAATTATTTTGTCCATTTCTTTGAAGAATCTGAATTGCAGTGCCTCCTTCGAATCTAATAGCCAATAACATCCAATCACATTATTTTGCATGTGTAATATGATGAATGTAGTTATAAAGTTTGAAGTAGCATAATCGTTCACCTACAGACATTTATACAGCAACCCTAAATGTCAAAAACAACCTAGTGAATGTTTGGACTAAATTTGGTCGATGGTAGCAGGAACAAACTTGAAGATACCTCCACTAGACTGAACAGTTTATGGTTTGTATCCCACTGATAGGCTGGATCTGCATCCATACCTGAATTAAAATCTAATGGGCTTGTTCTTATCACCTACCCAAGTCATCCACCAAGTTTTGTCATAACCTGTCTAAACCTTTTTCAGATGTCGTGCTATATATCATTTTTGGCCCTATCTCTCAATTATAAAGAATCACTTGAAAATTAAATAAAAACCCTAGTACCTGGATCTTCACCAAAATCTAATCAATTCGGCTTTGCCACACACTCGACCTGTCCACCACGTTTTGGCTGAATCTGTCCACAACCTTTTGGGATATCCTACTCACAGTTACACAAACTAACAAGGATGAAAACATATCCTCCGTCCAACATTCATTGCTCAAAAAGTCTGTAGGGAAGATCACAACTGAACATTGTTATGAATGAATGAATGAATGATCGTTTTAAGGCCATTTTTCCCTGCTAGAGCAGGGGTTAGCCTTGCAGACCCCATGACAATCATGGTTCCCTGTTTGAGGCAATGTTTTTATGGCCGGATGCCCTTCCTGACGCCAACCCTTAGTCGCCTCTTACGATGCGCAGGGATACGGTGTACCTATTCTAAATCGGGGTACACACCGGGATCATTCATCCCAGCAAGCTGGTACTCAATTTGCCGACCTCGGAAGGATGACAGGCTGAGTCAACCCCCCTGGTGTTAATTCAGCGATCGATCGGGATTCGAACCCAGGATCCTAGGTATCCCAAGCCGGCACCCTAACCGCTAAGCCAACACCAGGCCGCTAAGCCAACTGTTAACAGCATGAATTTTATAAGAGAGGTCATTGAGAAAGAATGTTAGCTTCTGGTGGTGAAATAATCATGAAAAGTGAAAGAAGGAAGGACTCAGGAAATGAACTGTGATTATACTAAATGGCTACAGGTGTAATGTTTTACATTCAGATAAGTTTAATCAAAGACCTGCAACCCATCTAAAATTTACGTAAATAATAAAAATAAACCCTTATAGCAATTTTCCAATCTGGAGATGTAATTTTGTTCCTGAAACATAACCTCCACCAACAGTCGGTGGTGGAGGTAATAATCTGAATTGGAAAAGACAATTGTTCAATCAACATGAAGCAAAATGTTGCCAAAGTAACTTCAGCAAACATCACATCCCTTGCTCCAAGATTCCATGTCCCTAATATCACTGTTGCAGTGAAATTTGAATGAAGATTATAGGAAAGCCTGTTTGTTCAATCACTACATGACCAAAAGTATGCGGACACCCCTTCTCATGGATTCGGCTGTTTCAGCCACACTCATTGGTGACAGATATATATAATCAAGCACACAGCCATGCAATCTCAATGGACAAACAGAATGGGACGGATTGAAGAGCTCAGTGACTTTCAACATGGCATCGTCATAGGATCCCACCTTTCCAACAAGTCAGTTCGTTAAATTTCTGCCCTGCTAGAGCTGCCCCGGTCAAATGCAAGTGCTGTTATTGTGAAGTGGAAACGTCTGGAAGCAACAACAACTCAGCTGCAAAGTGGTAGGCCATACAAGCTCACAGAACGGGACCGCCGAGTGCTGAAGTGCGTAGTGCATAAAAATCGTCTGTCCTCGGTTGCAACACTCACTACCGAGTTCCAAACTGCATCTGGAAGCAACGTCAGCACAACAACTGTTCATCGAGATCTTCATGAAATGCATTTCCATGGCTGAACAGCCGCACACAAGCCTAAGATCACCATGCGCAATGCCAAGTGTCGGCTGGAGTGGTGTAAAGCTCACCACCATTGGACTCTGGAGCAGTGGCAACACGTTCTCTGCTGTGATGAATCACACTTCACCATCTGGCAGTCCTATGGACGAATCTGGGTTTGACGGATGCCAGGAGAACGCTACCTGCCAGAATGCATAGTGCCAACTGTACAGTTTGGTGGAGGAGGAATAATGGTCGGGGGCTGTTTTCATGGTTTGGGCTTGGCCCCTTAGTTCCAGTGAAGGGAAATCTTAACGTTACAGCATACAATGACATTCTAGATGATTGTGTGCTTCCAACTTTGTGGCAACAGTTTGGGGAAGGCCCTTTCCTGTTTCAGCATGACAATGGCCCTGTGCACAAAGTGAGGTCTTGACTGGAAGTGAGGTGTGGAAGAACTTGACTGGCCTGCACAAAGGCCTGACCTCAACCCCATCGAACACCTTTGGGATGAAATGGAACACTGACTGCGAGCCAGGCCTAATCGCCCAACATCAGTGCCCGACCTCACTAATGCTCTTGTGGCTTAATGGAAGCAAATGTCTGCAGCAATGTTCCAACATCTAGTGGAAAGCCTTCCCAGAAGAGTGGAGGCTGTTATAGCAGCAAAGGGGGACCAACTCCATTTTAATGCCCATGATTTTGGAATGAAATGTTCGATGTTCTGGTGTCCACATACTTTTGGTCATGCAGTGTATGTGGCAGAGTTAGATTTCTCCCTAAATATAGACAGACAACATTACTGTATGGAGGAATGTTGCGTAGCCCCATCTCCTGACACTAGTCTACCGCAAGGATGAGCACTGTACATCGTGTCCCTTCATTTCTAACTCTTCCATCATGAGACCTCCCATGCATTGAGGGCCTGATCTTATCCCCATAGTCCTAACTTGTCTTTCTAACCCTTACCTTCAACATTGGTGAACTTTGCTACCTTGCACTGCAAAGCAAAATGTGGGGTTAAGTGAGCGGTTTCGTACGTGCCTACGTATGTACATATGTACGTGTCTGCATTTTTAAAAGTCATTTTCTGGTTGGTCCGATTCACATGAAATGTTCACCACCGTGTGGAATTTTTTTGTGATAATTATGATGTCATCGGTCACATGGTATGGGCGCCGTCTTGGATAACCAAAAAAAACTGGACCTCTATATCTCTGAAACCACTTCATGGAAAAATAGAAACATAGCTCATTGTAAAGAACTCCGCATAGGGAACAAGTGTTGTTACTGATGACGTCATTGGTGCTTTCATTATGACGTCATAATTCGACAAGTACAACGCTTAGTCTGATCAGTTTGAAATTTATTGAGCGTGATTTACACACAATTATATTGGAGAATGTAAACATATAATGTCATCAGTCACGTGGTCTGGCAGCCATATTGGATCAAAAAAATTTAAGCCTTAAAAAAAAAACAGAAGAGTTGACTCACACCAAGTCGATTGCACGGGGTAAGTATTATATGAATACCATTTAGTTATCAATGGACTGCCCTTTGACTGGATAACCACAGAATCTCCCAGCATTGCATGTCAAACTGAATATTTTCTCAAGATGGTAAGGCAGAATCTTCTCTCTCCTTTCCTGCAGGCTTCCTTTTGTACAACCTCAAAAGGGCGAGCTCAGGTTGAAATGTTGGTGTTACTCTTTACATCCCCACGGACTCTCTATGACATTCTGGAATCCCTCTGTTTTTGTTTACCTTCGTAATAAGTATTTTGTAGTGTAATATAGTTGTATATGAGGTACGAGTATACCTTTACATAAACAATGACCACGCTGTCTGAGATGATATAGTCGACCTTAATGTCTACAATCTGCTTACTTTAGTCTTTGCAATGATTTTTTTTGTTTGCCAACTTAAAATCCCACCATGTTGACTGGCTAGGAGTTAAACCTGTAACCTTCAGTTATATTATAGAAACCAAGGTCTTACATGAGGCGGCATACATTTTACAACTGGTCAACTTTCCAAACCAGGATTTACATAAACTGACGTTGATTTGTTTTACATATGGTAATGTTTAACTTTTATTCTCACCTATTCGGCTTTCCTTCACTTGTATTTATCATCTGAGATAATTTTGTGTTTGTTGATGTTTTTCACAAGCTCATGTGATGAAGGCTCAGGTAACACAATTAGGTTGGCTGGGTAAGCCTCAGATGGTTCAAAGAACTGACCTCTGACACTGACAGTGGTTTATAGGGACAAATATTATCACTTCCAAAATGCAATTAATACAGGGTGAGTTACACCAGTGGAACGTCAATCTACTTTCTCCATTCTCTACATTTTGAGTACAAGTTTTAACCCAAGAAGCCAACGATGCTGGATCAAACCTGGCTAACTGTAATGACAGCTATCAGGGTGTCTATCTAGAGTCAGTGTCGTGTCGTTGGCTAACTGAGAAACCTTTGAGCCCATTGTGGTTGGTAATACGAGATTTTCGAAATGACACAATCTGCCCCAGAATGCTCGGCGTGCATGTACAGAAACCCCTAGAGACAGCAATCTTCGGGCCAAGTGAACTTCAATGATGCATGCACGACAAGGATTGTTAGTTACCTGAAATTACTCACAAAACTTCTAAAATAAGTCGAAAATACTTGGAAAAGTACCTGAGAGAAAGCTGGGGTATGCCTCTGAACAACAAAATTGTTGGAAGAAGACCCTGTATCTGGTTTACGTGCTTCTGAACACCATTGGAAAGAACATACAGTATATGGGGCAGGGTAAGTTTAAAATCAACTTTTAGTATCGTATCTCCTATATTTTTGTGCATCTGATTTGCATCCAGGAACACAACAATTATGGTTAACCATCTCAAAATTGCCACTCTTTCGTTTAAATGCTGCAAATTGTATGTTAAAACACTATGTGAATTACAGATTTATATTGCAAGCGATGGCAGGTTAAAAGTGCCTGCACTAGCAGAAGCGAGTGCTGAAAATGCATACATAGCACATGTGTGAAAGGCCTCGTTAGCATTCATATTGTTACGTTTATGGGGGGTAGGCAATGAAATACCTTCGGGACAGGTTGGATTGTATAGGTAGTGTGCACTCCGTATGTCGTGTAGCCACCTTGATGTACATAAGTCAGGCCGGATGTCGCATAAGGTTGTATATTTGTCCCCATGGCGAGGGGTGGGGCTATGTTAATTAGGTAGGGGTTAAGGGTAAATCCCTTGTATGTAAATGTATGTAAATGTAATGTAATGTAAATGTAAATGTATGTTGCGGTTTTGTGGTTTTATAAAAAGGTTAATTTCCCCTCCGAGTTAGTTACACTACAACATGTAGCCTCGTTTAAGCTCAGTTATTTCTTAGTAAATGTAAGCGTAGTCCTTTCCTGTGTTGGTTTTGTGTTGAGTAGGATAATGAGAATTAGGTGTCCTTATGGCGCTTTGGGTGGTTTTTCGCGCCGAAATACCACGCGGCAGGCCTGAACAAGTCGACCAAGGCCGAAGGAAGGTGGAGGAGGAGCCAACGGTAAGCACGAGCCGCCAATCAGGGCTCGAGGGGAGTGACTTACCACTGCGGCAAAAGGCGGGGTTTGGAACCTTCGAGTCGGGCTAGGGCGGGGCAATATAACCCTGTGCCCAGAGCCCCCCACCTCAGTTATGAGATGAGTGCAGTTGAGCAGTGAGTTTGGAGTGCTCAGTTATGAGATTGGATTTATGAGAGCAGTTTGGGGGTTTCAGTTGAGTTACAAGAGGAGACGTGCTGAGTTGACTTGAGTTGAGTTCAGAAGGAGATGCGCATAACCCCATTGTATACAAACTTGCCCTGCTCCCCGCGCTCTGCGCAGTATTAATCGCGCTGTAAAAGAGACCCGCGCCGGGCCACAGACGCGCGTTTTTCCTCCTGCCTGCCTTTGCCGATATACACGCCGCGAGGATTTTCCCACCTGCCTGCCTTCGCCGGGACACGTGCTGTGACCGCCAGAGGGCCACGCCGGGTGAGCTGTTCCTGAAGCGACCGAAGCAGGCGCGTTCGGCGTGGGAACATTCTTCTTCCATTTCCCCGTGTGAGTGATCGGGCCCGTGTCTGGGAAAATGTAAGACTGCTTAAGTTCTGCTCTGTGTCCCCTTTTCTTCTACCAAATCATTGTAAATAGTGTAAATAAATCTGTTCTTCCTTCTGATTCGACTGTTTCGTCTCTTCCATCATTGGCTTCGCATGGTACGAATTAGATCACTCTGACCGGGTTCTATAGTCAGGGTACCAGCACGAGTCACGTGGTATGCCATCCGCTCAGGTGTACTCAATCACGCGTGGTTCGTGCGAGACTCGATCCCCGCTTCCGCTGTGGCGTGGGTACTCAAGGTAAGCGTGAAATTGTCCCGAAACCCTTTTCCATGTCTGCCCGGAAGTGGTGACTCAGTCTCGTGGTTTTGAAGACCCAGAGAGAAAAAGGGGCTTAATCTCCCCTTTGTAAGGAAACGGGCTTCGAAAAACCGCAACAATATTGTTACATTTATGGGGGGTAGGCAATTAAATACCTTCGGGCCAGGTTGGATTGTATAGGTAGTGTGCGCTCCGTATGTCGTGTAGCCAGCTTGATGTACATAAGTCAGGCCGGATGTTGCATAAGGTTGTATATTTGTCCCCATGGCGAGGGGTGGGGCTATGTTAATTAGGTAGGGGTTAAGGGTAAAACCCTTGTATGTAAATGCCTCTGTGATTTTTCCTTTGTTCCTGAAGACACACACCACACCAGCCATGCACCTATACTAAAAATATACTAAAACGACCATATAAAAGTAACCGGAACCAGGACATTCAAATTCCGCTGGCGCCTCCAGCCACCACATCGCAACACCAAGCGGGAGGGGCCATGCGGCCCTGCCCCGAAGGGTGGTGATTGGTCCGGCCGACGGAGCGATGAGATGGACTCCTTGATTGGTGCATGTGCGGACGTCATTGGATGACGTTGGAGACCGGGGAACAAAAAGACTGTGTCCCGGCATTTTCTTTCTCTTGGTGTCCCGAGTTGATGAAAGGCGGTCACAGTTCATGCCCTTGGCTCTGACTTCGTGGAGGTGATCGTGGGCAGACGCATTTTTTCTCTTGATCCAGGCGATTGGTGCGAGCGGACGCATCCTTTCCCTGGTGCGTTGGTGCTGACTTTGTGGCGGCTGTGTTCACCTGAGAGACATCCATGCTTTGTGGAGGGTGGGACGAGGATGGAACGAGGCCCTGCTCGCTTCATGTTCGGTGGTTGGCGGGCGAACGAACTTCGTGCCAAGGTGTGGGTTTTCTCGCGCATGGACCAGGGACCTGTTTGAGGAACGGCGGGGTTCAAGGGCGGCTCAAAGCTGAGTACTGAGCAATCGCACCACACGAACACATTTTTACGTTCGTTCTTTTATTTCCCCTTGTGTTATTTTACAAGTCCTTGTGGGGGCGCTCCATTTAGGATTTTAGTATTACCGTGCATTTCTTGTTCCCTGGCATTATTTTTATTAAACCCTTTTATTGTTGCATTTTAATTCCGTGTCGGTTTGATTTGATTATCGTGGTTCGAAGACGCTCCAGTGGAATCCGTGCAGGTAAGAGCCTTGCTGCCCTCCCCCTCCTCGCGCATATAAAGAAGATCCGCCAAAGTTGAATGAACGCCCCAGAGGTAAGCTCGATCGGCTATTCGTCCCCATGGGTGTTCACCCCCGGGAACACGACAATATGCTATTTTTGAAAGTACCGTATTGAGGCAAGGTTTCTGAGAGAACAAGATGATCACTGTTCAATTAGCATTTGTAACAAAATTTGGCCATAGAATCTCCGCAATATTGATGATCATGATGCTCAATGACAGAATTCTCCACTATACACCCGGAACATCACAGCTGCAAGTGGAAAGGCCATAAGCAAGAGTGATTGCAAAAAACTAATCAAGTGCTAATGCTGACATGACATAGAAACCCTAACATTGACAGGCCCTGGTATTTCTTCCGCAATTCCTTTTCACCCTGTTACAATTATGCTTTACTCGACCATGATTCCTACCCCAGTATTTAACCTCTTTGCCAAATTTCACGATAAATCACCTTGCTTTATCATCATAAACAGCCAGCTCAATTGATAGGTTAACCTAAGAACACTTTATAAGACTTGACAAACCTGCAGCTCTTTCAAAAACTAGATGGTATTCAGAGAATACTTACCCTGCGCAATCAACTTGGTGTGAACCAACTCTTCTGTTTTTGAACGTTTCTTTTTATTGTTGATACAATATGGTTGCCAGACCACGTGAGCGATGACATAAATTTATATTCTCTAAATAATTGTTGCATAGATCATGCTCAATAAATTTCAAACGAATCAGACGAAGCGTTGTCCCTGTCGAATTATGACGTCATAATTATGGCACCAATGACGTCATGGTTAACAACACCTATTCCCCATATGGAGTTATTTACAATGAGCCACGTTTCAATTTTTTCCATACAGCGGTTTTGGAGATATAGAGGTGCAACGTTTTTCGGTTTTTTCAAGATGGCGACTGTAACACATGACCTATGACGTCATGATTATCATTTAAATATTCTCAAGGAGGAGGCGCTCCTAAGGTGAAAATTTCGTGTCCATCAGACCAACAGTTGCTGAAATTTTTAAAATAATGATCGGATGGATAAGTGTTGTATTTGTCGAATTATGACGCCATAACGAAGGCACCGATGACATCATCATTAACATATATTATTTCCCATGGGGAGTCGGTGACAATGATCCAGGTCTCTATTTTTTCCATGGAGTGATTTCAGAGATAGAGGTGCGAAGTTTTTCAAAGATGGCGTCTGTTTCACGTGACCTATGACGTCATAATAATCATTAAAATATTCTACAGGAGGAGGCCCTCCGATGGTGAAAATTTCGTGTCAATCGGACCAAGAATTGCAGAGAAAAAAAATCATACTGATCAAATCAAGCGTTGTACTTGTCGAATTATCACGTCATAATTAAAGTACTGACGACATCATCATTAACATATCTTATTCCCCAAGCGGAGTACTTGACAATGAGCCATGTTTCCGTTTTTAACTCAACTGGACTATGTCCAGCTGAGTTTTGGTCGACACCCAGTGTCCGTCGTCTGTCTGTCTGTCTGTCATCTGTAAACAATTCGACGTCTACCCTCTAAAAGTCACAAATATTGATTTAATTTGTTGAAACTTGTTATGCAGCATCTTTAAGACATAAACTAGTTTGGAGCTGCATTTGGGCGTTGCACGCCCAAAAATGGGCGTGGCAGGGCGGCCATATTGAAAAGTCAATTTTTGTCATATTTTTTGCACATATAAAGTATATAGTTTGTGGTTTTATTATGCATATTCTAACCATATTGATATAGACCAGTTGAGTTCAGGTTCCCTGGAACCTCTCTAGTTTTTCCATGGAGCGGTTTCGGAGATATAGAGGTGCAACCTTTTTTCGATTTTTCCAGGATGGTGCCTGTACCACGTGCCATATGACGTCATAATTATCATTTAAAAAATTCCACAGGCGTAGCCGCTCATATTCTGAAAATTTCGTGCCAATCGGACTAACAGTTGCAGAGGAATTTTTTTTTTATACTGATCAAATTATGTGTTGTACTTGTCGAATTATGACGTCATAATTAAGGCACCGATGACATCATCATCAACATATCTTATTCCCCATGGTGAGTACTTGACAATGAGCCATGTTTCCATTTTTTCCATTGAGCGGTTTGGGAGATTTAGAGGTGTAACTTTTTTCCAAGATGGCGCCTGTACCACGTGACCTATGACCTCACAATAGTCATTAAAATATCCTAAAGGGGGAGGCCCTCCTAAGGTGAAAATTTCATGTCAATCGGACCAACGGTTTTCGCTTCGCGAGCGCAGGGTAACAATATAACAGCCTCTTCTTCTTCAAATATTTATTGTTTAAAAATCTCGTGGATTACAAAATATATGGTCAGGATAATAAGTGCTTTCTTACCATTTGAAGTAACTATACAAGATATCCACAAAGTCTTGTTCCAGTTTAAATTATTACAACCCAACCAAAGAATACTTTGTGGACACCCTGCATTGACTGCACAAGTTATGCAATGCAGACTGAGAATACTCAGACGAAACTGCACATTTGCAAGTCTTGCTTTTATGTGGAATTAATCACAGCTTTGCAATGTTATTTACATGTACAGTACACCGGCGTGTCCTGTCTTGAAATTATCTAATCATCTTTTCTGCAAACACATTTTTGTTCCACATAATCTGGTGCTTGCGTGGGGATAAAATTGTTCAACTGACCTTTAAGATTGTACTTTTTATACAAAGTCGAGGCTCGTGGAAGAGCTGGAATACAGCACAGGAACATAGAGAACACAGTTTAAAGTTGGGAAACACACCAAAAACAGGGTAGAGAGAGAGACAAAACAGAAAGACACTGAAGTAGGAAGTACTTTAGTCCGGTGAGCTTATGCGATCGAGCAGTGTACGTTGGTCAGTGAGTCAGTGAGTCTGTAAAACTTCAGGCATTATCGCCTAAACCAAACACGCGATTTTGATTAAACTTGGCCACAAGCTTCATTTCTGATGCCTAATGAAGGTGTATTGACCGCATCAAGATCTGTGCTCATTGCAGAGGTCTACGGGGGGTGGGGGGGGGGGGGAGGGGGTAGGGGGGAGGGTTGCCCCCCAAAATAGGTATTTGCTTTCTTCTCCGAAACGACACACAATTTCGATGACACTTGCCCACAACCTTCATCACCCATGATGTACAAATGCATGTTCATTGGATTAAAAAAAACAGGGTCTAAAGGGATCTGTGGGGTGTCAGACTCCCCCACCCCCCCCCCCCCCCCCCCCACTCCACTCCCCAAAAATAGGTGTTTACTCTCTTCTCCGAAACTACACACACAATTTCTATGACACTTTCCCACAACCTTAATCACCCATGGTGTACCACTGCTTGTTCATGGAATAAAAATAAAAAACAGGGTCTAAAGGGATCTGTTGGAGGGTATGACCCCCACCCCTCCCTCCACTCCCCCACTCCGCTCCCAAAAAATAGGTGTTTACTCTCTTCCTAGAAACTACACACATAATTCCAATGAAACTTGACCACAACCTTCATCACCCATGATGTACCATTGTTTGATCACTGCATAACAAGACCGAAAGTCTAACAGCGGCGTAGCCGAGCTTGTAAAATATTATAAACCACAAACACATATAATTAGCTTTTCAAACAGTCTCTAATGCTGCTTATAACATTAAACAAAGAAATTTGGAGGAATTCTGACATCAGTGAGGTACGTTTTACTAACAGAACTGAGCGAAGATCTACTGTAATCTATATACCCCACAAGGTTTGGAGGTGTGCTCATTTACCAAGCAGCTAGCTAGCGCTTGCCAAGCTAGCTATTCCTTAACGGTTTTGAATGGAGTGCTTGCTCGAATGCTTTAACCACTTGGTGATCTCTCCACAACAAACTTGGTAAATGAACACACACCCAATGTTATTGAGACCCGACCATAGATCGACTGTAATCTATATACCCCAAAGAGGAATGACCCTTCCTGCAGCTGCCGTAGTGAGCAGGTGTTCTAGTAAATGAAAATGTCGGTCAGTGGAGTCAGCCGTCTTAATGACATCATAGACGAAATGATGTAACAGACATAAAACTGCCGCTCCTTTAATATGTAGAAGATGATAGCCGGCGAACCCGGTGTTGTGAATGAACGTGTACGTATTATGTTGAAAAACCAGATTTTGCTGGATCCTTTGAGAATTCCAAGCTTTGACGCACCAAATCGCTCAATGGAGGCCGCCATCTTGCGCATGCGGAAGTATGCATAACAAATTGAAAAAAGTTCAATAGGAGTTTGTTTCACCCGTCTTTTTTTTATTCACAATCTTATGCACCTCTAATTTGTAATTAAAATACTTTAAGACCTACCTCGGCCTGCACGGGCCTGGTTATCTTCAACGAAAATCGTCACCAAATACCGGAACCAATGAGATTCGAGCATTTGAAAAAATATGTCAAAAAAGCTTTTCACCACATTTCGGACACTGAAAACGGCGTCAAATATTCTAAAATTGACGAAGAATTATTTTTTAGAAATCTCGCGGCCGTAGGGCATAGTTTTTCATGGCCGGAAATATCCGAAGTTGAGACGGAATTCACCGAATTAATCAAGAAGGAAATTTTATAAATTTTAATCTCATCCAGAATGCAAATGGTGTCATTTTGAACTAGGTACGGTACCTACTACACATACCTACTACCAACTACCTAACTTACTGATGCCATAGTGATGGGTAAAATAGTGGCAAGAGGCTTTGGCTTCGCCGGCTCATTGCGGCATTGCAGTTGGGTACTAGTACATTTTAGAGAGCTTCGTAAGCGAACCTCTATGGCAATTGCATGTATATGTAAATCCATTCAAAATTTTATGTAAATCCATTCAAAAGTTCACTTTCATTTCAAATTTCACAAAAAAAAAAATTCAAATTTTTCCCCATTCCCTTGGGAACAAAATTTCATGTTGTCATTTGAAATGTTCCTTCCATGATCCGCCATCTTGTCCCTTCCATGGTCCGCCATCTTGTCCCTTCCATGATCCGCCATCTTGCTCACGTGATCTTGCTTTGGTCTGGCGCGGCCGAAAAATTATTTTCACCTGTTGATGAAAATTATTTTCACCTGGTGATTAAAATCAATAAATTACAATACAGTACTGTACAGAACGGATTTTGAATTCGAAACCGCTCATCATTTATGCCAGCTACACCGATTTTCTTTTTTCCGCCAGCTACACTGACTTCATTTAAGCCAGGTACACCGATTTCAGTACATACCTGCCATTCGGACCTACGTACCTGGTCCAGTCGACTAGAAGTCTAGACTATATAGCCTACAGTAGGTAAGTCCTGCATTCTATCCCAATCTATCCATTCAATAAAATTAATTTGAATTTTAATTCTAAGCCCAAGATCAAACAACCTGGCCTAGCTAGGCCTAGGCCTACAGATGTTTGTGAGGGCTGCGTACTCGATCGACTGATTATTGTCGACGAAGCTCTCACTCTACTCAATGCGTATTCATATTAACTTCCAGTAAGTTTGCAGTCACTACGAAGGGATTAGTGTTACGATTAGATTTACTATTGTGGCGGACACGGAAGCTCACTGGCGTGGTGACATCATTCCGCGCACCAAGTGGGCGGCGGCCACGCCGAGGGGTAGGCGTGGCCTCAGGATATACACCGGGCGCGCAGCCCGGAGCACGCCAGTGCTACAGTGACCTCTTTTAATAAAGAACATTAAACTTACCGCGTTGTCCGCTTCCTCCTTGGTAGCAAGTCGCGCGCGTAGCACCGCGCACTTCATTGGTGACCTCCGACATTCGAGTCAGCCGTCGCTGACCACCCGAAACCGCCGCAACAATGGCTACCAACGCGGTCTCCATCAAGCTCCCCGAATTCTGGGAGTCACAAGCCGAAGTTTGGTTCCTGCAGGCAGAAGCCCAGTTCCGACTTCGAGGCATCACGGTGGACGAGACCATGTACTGCCACGTGGTCGCCGCCCTCGGGCCCGGCACGGCCACCCGCGTCGTATCGGGCCTAAGGGATCCACCTGCCGACGGCAAGTACGAGGCGGTCAAGCGTCTCCTCCTCGCCACGTTCGGCCTTACGGTGGACGCACGGGCCGATCGCCTCTTGGACCTCCCCGAGATCGGGGACACGCGACCGTCGGTCCATATGGATCATATGCTGGCACTCATGGGCGACGAAACCCTGAACGCTCTATTCCGGGCGTTATTTCGACGCCAGCTGCCAGCACGAGTCCGCCTCGCTTTGGCCGGTTCTGCGTTAACGGAACCCCGTGCACTCGCTGCCGAGGCCGACAAATACTACGCGGCTTTGGACACGCAGGCGAGTCTTGGCGCGGTCGCCGCTCCCGAGGCTCCCGAGGCTTTCCCTGATGCACCGCACCTCGTGTCCGCCGCCACGCCCCGCCCACCACCACCGCCGCCGCCGCGACGAAAACCGCGGCCTCCGATGCCGCAGCCGCCCACCTGGTGTTTCTTCCACGCCAAGTTCAGCCACGAGGCTCGGCAGTGTCACCCGCCGTGCTCATTCGGCAGGTCGGGAAACGGGCGAGCCGACGCTCGGTGGCAACTGTGAGCGTCGGCAATTCAAACAGCCTTCTGTACATAACGGACACCTTGTCCGGGCGCCGTTACCTGTGCGACACGGGAGCGCAGGTGAGTGTCGTTCCTGCCGGTACGTCCGACAAGCAAACAGCGGGCCGAGGTCCCGCGTTGCTTGCGGCCAATGGTACGTCTATACGCAGGTACGGAAAACGCTGTCTCTCCCTGCGGTTCGGAGGGCAGGTTTTCCGTTGGTCGTTCGTAACGGCCGACGTGCCCATGGCACTGCTCGGCGCGGACTTCTTATGTGCTAATGGATTACTGGTCGATGTAAAGCGCAGAAGGCTTGTCCAGGCTCAGACGTTCAGCTCGCTCGCGTGCGCGCTGCCCGGCTCGTTGAGCAGCTCACAGAGCGGCTCATCGAGCGGCTCGCCGAGTGGCTTGCTGAGCGGTTCGGTTCCGGCCAGGTTGATCTGTACGCTTCCGGCAGCGGACGAATTCACCCACCTCCTCGCGGGTTTCCCGGCCCTCACGCGGCCAACCTTCTCGGCGGGGACCGTCAAGTACGGGGTGGAACACCACATCCCCACCGCCGGGCCACCGGTCTACGCCCGGGCACGCCGCCTCGAGCCGACGAAGCTCGCGGTAGCGAAAGCGGAATTTGCCACGCTGGAGCGGCTCGGCATCGTGTGGCGCTCCGAGAGTGCGTGGGCGTCGCCGCTCCACATCGTGCCCAAGCCCGGCGGGGGATGGCGACCGTGCGGGGACTACCGGCGCCTCAACGACACCACCACCCCGACCGCTACCCCGTCCCCCACATACAGGACTTCTCCACCCGGTTGGCGGGCATGTCCTTCTTTTCAAAGGTGGACCTCGTGCGCGGCTACCATCAGGTTCCTGTCAGGCCGGAGGACATCCCGAAGACGGCTGCCATCACGCGGTTCGGGCTTTTCGAATTTCTTCGGATGCCCTTCGGTTTGAAAAATGCAGCGCAGGCGTTCCAGCGCCTAATGGACAGCGTCTTGCGCGGCTTGGATTTTTTGTACGTCTACCTGGACGACATCCTCGTCGCCAGCGCGTCCCGCGAAGAGCACCTTCATCACCTCCGCACGCTCTTCGAATGCCTGGGCCAGCATGGCCTCATCGTGAACCCCGCCAAGTGCCGGTTCGGCGTCACCAGCATCGACTTTTTGGGGCACCGCGTCACCAGGCACGGGGCCGTCCCCCTACCGGCCAAGGTGGAGGCGGTGAAGGGGTTTCCGCGCCCCCGCACGATCAAGGGGCTCCAGGAGTTCCTGGGCATGGTAAACTTTTACCATCGGTTCCTGCCCCGCATCGCCCAGCTCCTGCGCCCCTTACACGAGGCCCTTCGAGGGAAGCCGGGCAAAGGTGACGTTACCTGGACTGGGCAGATGGACGCGGCGTTCTCGGGTGCGAAGCTCGCCTTGGCCAACGCCACCATGCTCGCGCACCCGGCGCCCGATGCACCGATTGCTCTCACCTCTGACGCCTCGGACTATGCGGTGGGTGCGGTGTACGAGCAATGGGTGCGTGGTGCCTGGCAACCGCTGGCGTTCTTCAGCCGGCAGCTTTGCCCGCCCGAACGCTGGTACAGTACCTTCGACCGCGAGTTGCTTGGGCTTCACCTGGCATACAGTACCTTCGACCGCGAGTTGCTTGCGCTTCACCTGGTGGTCAGGCACTTCCGCCATCTGCTCGAGGGCCGTGCGTTCACGGCCTTCATCGACCACAAGCTGCTGGTTTTCGAGATGGGCAAGGTCGCCGAGCCGTGGTCGGCCCGGCAACAGCGTCACCTCGCGGCCGTGTCCGAGTACACGACGGACATCCGGCACGTCGCGGGAAAGGACAAACCGGTGGCCGATTGCCTTTCCTGGGCCGTCACCCACGCAGTCCACCTTGGCATCGACTATGCCCGGATGGCGGCGGACCAGGCCGCCGACCCCGGGGTCCAGGCCCTGCGGACCGCCGTCACGGGTCACCGAGGTGCCCTTCGACGGCGCGGGCACGGCCCTCGTTTGCGACGTCTCCCTCGGGCGGCCTCGCCCCATCGTGCCCGCAGGCTGGCAGCGCCAGGTTTTTGACGCCATCCACGGCCTGTCCCACCCGGGCACGAAGGCCTCCCAGAGGTTGGTCGCCGACAAGTTTGTCTGGCATGGCCTCCGGAAGGCCGTCCGCGGCTGGACCAGGACGTGCCTCGCGTGCCAGCGCGCAAAGGTGCACCGACACACCCAGGCCCCCTTGGCCCCGTTTACGGTGCCGGAACGTCGGTTCGACCACGTTCACGTGGACCTGGTGGGACCTCTGCCCCCCTCGCAGGGTTTCACCCATGTCCTCACCATGGTGGACCGCACCACCCGGTGGCTGGAGGCCGTGCCTTTGGTGACGACGATGGCGGCGGACGTCGCACAGGCGTTCATCGCCACCTGGGTCGCCCGGTTCGGCGCCCCCTCGGACATCTCGTCCGACTGCGGCCCCCAGTTCACCTCGGAGCTCTGGGGGGCGGTCGCGCGGGGGCTCAGGGTCCACCTGCACTGAACCACGGCCTACCACCCCCAGGCCAACGGTCTTTGCGGGCGCTTCCACTGCTCCTTGAAGGCCGCGCTCCGGGCCACCCTCCGCGACAGCGGCTGGGTCGACAGGCTCCCCTGGGTCCTGCTGGGCCTCCGGACGGCGCCCAAGGACGACCTGCGCGCCTCCGCGGTGGAGTTGGTTTTTGGACAACCGCTGCGGGTGCCGGGCGAGTTCCTCCCAGACCCCACGGCACCATGGTCCGCGGCGCAAGAGCGTTCTGCGCTGCAGAAGACCGCCCGGAGGTTCGCCCCGGTGCCGACTGCGCACCACGGGAACCCTCCTACACACGTCGCCCCGGAGCTTCGCACCGCGGAGTACGTCTTCGTCCGGCACGACGCCCACCGGACACCACTGCGGCCCCCGTACGACGGGCCTTTCCGCGTGCTGGAGACCAGGGTGAAACATTTCACCCTGGACATCGGCGGCACTCCTGACCGGGTCTCCATAGACCGCCTCAAGCCGGCCCACCTCGACGTGGACCACCCACCGCCGGTGACTCGGCCCCCGCGTCGGGGCCGCCCCCTTGCGGGCGGACCCCCGGCACCTCCCAGCACCGCAGGCATGCCGCCCCCGGTCCGGCACCCATCCCGGGGACAGCCGGGGGCATCCCACCTGGCATCCCTGCACCCCGGACGCCGCCGGTCGCCAGAGGGCGCTTCGGCCGGGTCATCCGTTTGCCCCGCAAACTGGCCCTCCAGGTGCGCGGGAATTCTGGGGGGGCGCGTGTGGCAGACACGGAAGCTCACTGGTGTGGTGACATCATTCCGCGCACCAAGTGGGCGGCGGCCACGCCGAGGGGTAGGCGTGGCCTCAGATATACACCGGGTGCGCAGCCCGGAGCGCGCCAGTGCTACAGTGACCTCTTTTAATAAAGAACATTAAACTTACCGCGTTGTCCGCTTCCTCCTTGGTAGTGTCGTGGAAGTGTAGTGAGACTCAAGACTCCAATGATGTCACAGGTTTACAAAAGATCACAACTTTATTAACTGGTTGTTCACTTCATTCCAATACCAAATAACTACCGTTTAACTCAATGGACCAGGTAACTCTATCCGCATAGTCCCTCTTTCGTGGCTGCAGCGCCGTACTCGTGGTACGTGTTCATTCCGTCGGGCAGGGCTTCTGAGGATGAGTGCTCTTTGACTCAAAGTCTCTTCTGTTTATATGGGCAAACTTCAGTTAATCCTCTGTGCGCTGAAATCGTAATCCCTTCTCCGCAGCAATGTTACTCAGTCATCCTGCTCGCCTTCCTGGCACCAACTCGCTCCTCCCTGCTGCGAGTTCCATTTACCAAACAATAGGGGGGTGCTCCAGCCTGGGGCTGTGACCAGGTGGACAAGAGATTACCATGTTCGTGCACATTCCTGACATTCATTTACGAAATCGTCTATCTGCTTCGTTACCAGTCCCAATCAATGAGTTACCAGTCCCAATCAATGAGTTACATTTCCACAATTCCCTCATCTTTTTGTTTTTGTTTATATTAACCATTAATCTAAACATCAATATAAGTAAACAATCAATCACTGCAAGTAAACATCAATACAAGTATAAGTAAATAATCAATCACTGCAAGTAAACATCATTATAAGTATAAGTAAATAATCAATATCTACAAGTAAATATCAATACAAGTATTCAAACCATAACTTTGGTAATCAAATTCCCTTAGGCATACACCGTCATCCTGCAAGAATCACAAAACATTTCGTTGGTCATTGACTCCTTCCATATTGTTCAATCTATTGCATTTGCATCACAAATATCTTTTCAAAACAACACTTCACCATCACCAAGATACAACAATTTCACTTCATTTTCAAGTTTTGTAAAGCATCTGCACCATCTGGCAAAAACGTTTGCCTCCACACAAATGTTGACTTTGTTTGAAAGGAAGGGCTGATCACTTGTGTTTGAATCCAGGTATGAAACATTTTCTCCTAATGTCTTCATAGCACCTGCACTACTTCGTGTAGGATTTCGCTGTTGTGGTAACATTGCGGAGTCATAGACTGACCCTGCTCTCCATGTAGCATTCTTGCCACTTTTTGCTGTAAACCATAGTAATTCCTGAACAAGGCCTTCACCCAGTTGTAGTCGACTTGCCTCCTCCCTCATTGTGAGTGGGCAGCAAGTATTGGTGTGACGTTGATTGGCCAGCAAGATGTGGAACAGGGATGCCGGATGCATCCACAATGATGTTGGGACCATGGTGTTCAGGTCATCCATGGTCCATACCAGGAGTGGCCCGCAGAATCGTGCACAGCTGTTGTGAAAAGGCACAGCCATTGGTTTGCAGCTCCATGCTGGCTCCCCGGAAGTTGGTGAAGTAATAACATATGTCCCCGCATTTCACAGAGGTTGCAGGTAAGGTGTCGTTGTCCTGCAACTTCTGATGTGATGAATGTTCCAAGCCTTCGAACAAGAGTAAGTGATCGCCTTTCTTTCATATGTTGCAGTGTGATCCAGGCAAATGGTCACATAAATTTCCTTGGTGAAGGTAAGCATCCATCTCCAAGTTACACGGGAGAATGTCTTCATCATTCTTTGAGAAAGAGGGTGTATGCCACGTTTAACTTCATTTTTTTAGCCACAAATTTTCTTTCTCGAACTTCTTCCCAATTCCGTTAGCACCCCCTTCAAATGTGATCTCGTCTTATCCTTATGCTCAGTCACATCTGAATCTGCTTTCCACACACACTGAATCAGATAAGGTACATCTTACCATGAAATCAGCATAATCATGTATATCTTCCGACAGTTTCACATTCAACAATTTGTTGTTTTTCCTTAACACAAAAAAAGTTATATTCATTTATATGCGTCACACAAATAATATTCAATCAGGTATGTATTTCACTACTAAACTAAGAATAGCATCCACAATTGCTTTCAGGTTAATATAGTTCAAAAATTAACTCATGCAGGTATTTTAGCACTACTCTAAGAAAATAAATTGTATATGATTACAATCACAAACGGGAATATCTAATTCCCAACAACAATTTTCTCAAACCAACAAATTAAGCATAATGTATTATTACCATAATTCCTCTCCACTTTTTCTTTTCCCTTTTTTAAAATTTTTTATTTTTATTTTTTTAACAGTGTGTCACTCGTGGTGATATGAGTTCACTGATCTTGTAATTGACACAACTCATAACATTGTCGTTATGCCATTATCTTAATTCTACTTTATTCATTGCAACATCACTTGATTTAATCTTTTAATCTCAGTATTTATGTCGCCATAAAAGTCTTCCTTTTCTGGTTCCACATTTCTTTCCTCATTTGTCACTTCATGCGTTATCATCGTGTTGTTGGTTATTCAAACACACCGTCACTAAGGCTTTCAAGCAAGCCACCACTAAAACAATTGCCAATATAACTACTAAACCAACAAACAAATATTGCTACTCCTTGTATATATTCATACCTATGACATAATTATATGTCGATGACATTCAACATTATATACCAAACTAACAAGCTTCCTAAAAGGTAAATAAAGAAAATCCCTTAATATGTAACATAAATCAGATTATTTGTCTTACCCTGATCCCCCTATCTCCCGGGGTTGAACTCAATCCCCTGATCATGAGTGTAGTTGTGATACATTTTTCACTCATGTTGTATTAATATCAGCAGGTAATTGTATGTCATGTAGGCAAATAAATGTCACTATCCCAAGTAGGAATATCACATGTTGAAAATGTAATGTTTATCAATGCAAGGGGTGTTAAAATGTAATTCAAATGACTGTAAATCACGACTATCATTTATCTGCCACTGAATGTTCTGCTGGGCTGCGAGGTGCAGCCTCATTTTCTGTGGGATCGTCCACCTTAGCCCCATGTGCTTGTTTGCAATGAGGGGCATGAATCCAACTTTCTATTTTGGGTCCATATTTTTCTCCCTATTCTTATCAATCTCCTATGGTTTATCATTTCGTTCCAAGATACCGCAACCAAAGGTTTTAACCAAAGCTCTACCAAACTATTTCCAATTTGAACAAAAAATGCCAGTGAAACAATGATTCGAAGAATTAACTTCAAGGGGTCAATAAATTTATTCTATAGCCA
This sequence comes from Myxine glutinosa, assembly GCF_964187855.1. Lineage (NCBI taxonomy): Eukaryota > Metazoa > Chordata > Myxini > Myxiniformes > Myxinidae > Myxine > Myxine glutinosa. Next base: position 90,209,975 of record NC_136268.1, read on the forward strand.
GATCTAATTTTCCCATCCAATAGTTTGCCTTGCCACATGTCATATTATAACACTTTAATAAACCTTCGAAAAATGTTTCCCATCTCAACAAATTTCCTTTTTACAAATAGCCATGTGTAACTTACGTATTTAACTACAATTTCCTCTCAATTTGTTTGGCCTAACTGGCCGCAAAAGTGGCTGCCAGCATGCAGTACCGTTTTTTATCTACCAAGGAAGTGCTCGTCCACACAAGACCTCTACCAAAATGTTGTTTGTAAAAACAAATCTGGGATTTCCGATTACATGGATGCACTCTCAGGACATTTTCAGGCTGCTGTTAACAATCCACTATGATAAATTAATTCCTTTACCCACAATCAAATAATTAGTACAAATTGAGGATATTATCCATCTGACATTCATTTATAGATTCATTATGTTGGATCTAATATATATATATTTTTTTTTTCCCAATAATTTCGCACTGGTGTAAGGAAGAACAATAGCTCTCATAAGTCTTAGTAATATCGTAGTTAATTTACCCAGCATCGAAGAATTTATTTACTATCCATTCTCATCTGTGAACCAGTGACTTTGTTTGAACTCCAGAACTCAAAACTCACAATAGTTCAAACCAGCAAAATTTCCTTTACTATTTTCCCATATCATCTATGCCTTATACACATCCATACATACAGCCCAATTTATATTCTGATAAAATTCAAGTTTATATATATATAAAATCCATGAGCAGAGTACTCTGGGAAGTCAGTGTAAGACCTCTCCAAAATTTGGCTAATTTTGTACTCCCACATTTTTTATGAAGCTCATATCCATAAATAGCTTTGATTCTCATATAAATTCTATCACAATGGAATCCCAAGATTACTTCCAATTTTTTTTTACTATTAATGAATAGCTGCTCATAACTCAGCAAATCAAATCTTTATTCTCCATCTCCCTTGACAAAAGTGATAATTTTCATTATCAAATTATATTTCTATTTTTTATTTAATGAATTCTCTCGATATGCGATCCCATCCCCATGGAACTATCTATTTTTCAGACAAGGCACACTGTCGGTGTCAACAATCTTGTAAGATTGATACACAAAAACAAAAACACTGACACACAAAATACCCACACACACATGCATTATGTGTATTTGTTTGCGTTGGAACCCTTATTTACAGATCCGGATGGGTGTCAACTTTATTTCAATTTCTCAAAATTTGTCCTTCAATTTTATAAGCGCTAATACACAAATGGACCAAAAAGTTTATTCTTAGAAAACCCCTATGACGTCACATTGACATTACCCTTTCAGTTCCCACAATAATTTATCCAAATTTGACTACCCACCCATTTGTATGTCAGTCGACCACTGACCTATCAATCGTGTGGAACAATAGTCCGAAATTCCCACCTGATCATGATGTGACTCTTGTCACTTGGTTTGCCAAAAGAATTGCACAGCAATTGTTCCAAACTTTGTAAATTTAAAATTTTGTGCCCAACATAAAAGATCCAATTTCGGCATTTTATCAATTAATTATCAATTTGCTTACAAGCAAAAGAAAAATGAATAATTCTTGCTCCGAAAACTTTTCAGACCCAAGAATCATCGACAGTTATTCATGTTTGTCCAGTAATCTAATTTGCTGAGGCCAATCGTCATTTGGGATTTGTCGCAATGAAGGCCTAATCATTGTCTGAGGTATCGGTCAGCACTGGTACCCTTGATCTTGGTTTACCCTATGAACTTGTCTTCCTTTTGGTATACGGACATCCTCTTTTCCAATGTCCCATCCGTCCACACTTGAAACACCGGTTTCTGTCGTTGCCTGGTCTGTGCACCTGTGCACTTGTATTGCTGGGCTGCATCTCTACATCCCTGAGTTGCCACTGCAATCTCTCGTTATCTCCTGAAACACGAAAAAATTCTCTGTACCGTCCTTTTTGGGGAGACAACTGGAAATCAGATGGGACAACTGTCACTTTCATTCCTAATTTCGAGGGCAGTTGTGCATTTGTCTCCTCCACTGTATCCTGTATCCTTTTTATTTTAAGTTCTAGATCCGTTATCCGTTCTTGCTGTTCCCGTTGTCTGGATTCACCATCCCAAAGATGGAATGCAAGCCAGTCTACCGTTAGATTCTGTCTCTTCCTGGCTTTCAATCTTTGTTCCAATCTTTCCAATCGACTTCGCTCAAATGTACCATCTCTTGGAAACTCCTCATCATGTCCCTTTGTCCACAAATACCAATTCTCGACCTGCCTTATAGCTTCGGCACCATAACGGTCATACATATGATGTGTACAAGTACCTTTTTGTGGAATCTCTGGTTGTCCTTGTGTATTCTTGCAGGCTCCATTTCCCATTTTGCCTTTTATCAAAGTAGCGTTGGATGTGTTGTAGTTTGTTCCTCTAAAGCTTCACTCGTACCTCCAGGAAGGATCTCTCCACCTGTTCAAACGGTGATTTCCAGAGAATCTCTCTCACCTGTGGCTTTTGCACAATCCAATCTCACAGATCAGTATTTGCAGATGAGCCAGAGGGTCAGTATGAAATGGGTGAATCCTCAGGTGTCCGCTCTGTTGAAGGGGAAATCACACAATGGTAACCGCACATATATATCTATATATAACTCACCACCTTGCTCAATTTTCCAAGGTTGTCTTCACATTGATAATATCTCACAAAGATATCAAAGCTTCTTTCTTGAGACCGCATTTTCATCAATCAAACAATCAATATATTCAATTCAATTTATTCAGTTCAATTTATTCAGTTAAATTTATTCAATTAAATTTATTCAGTTCAATTCAATTATTCAATTTCAATTAATTTATCAATATTCATCAATAAATCAAATTAATCATTTTGGATGACTCCTTGCATAAGCCCTTTCCCCAATGATGTCAGGACAAGTCCATCTATTGACTGAGATCGAAGCTCATCGGTCGTCACCTCTGGTTCATACCTCATGTCAATTGACGAATCACTGTTCTGTCCTAGGGTCATATCTGACCTATTTTTCCATTTTGCCCGGTCTTCACAAATTTTCTTTGCAACCACTAAAGGCAACTCATCCTTCATTCGTGAGACCGCCAAAATGGATGGCAGATATTAAAGTTCTTTGGGAAAAATATCTCATCATTTTTCTTTTAATAGTACCCAAATCTCTTGGCAATATAAATTTCGTAAAACTCCTGAAATAAGACTGTAAAATTCCTTCAATCATGCTAAATTTTGAAACTGCATCGCTTGTAACACCCAATTTATCCCATAGGGCTTGAAAGTTCTTTCCCAAGTTCATGCAATCATTCTGCATTTGAACCCTATGATATCATTCATAATAATCATCATGATTTTATAGTCATGGTCCTATCATAATCATCTATTTAAAACGAACATTTCCTTTATCACCACAGCTATGTGGTATAATCAACAATAGAATAAAACTGTACATAGCTACCTCATGGCCACTTAGTATACCTATTGACAATAAGTCATAACAATATCGAATAATCATTGAACAATTAAAAATCGCTTCCACTGCTCCAGCCGCAGCATTCGTCATTTTGTCTGCTCATCCGCGTGACCAAAACGAAATAAAGGGAGCTCAACCATTACACAGCGCTTTTAATGGCGCATGCCATAGGAACTCAACGCAATTTCGACTCGGCCAGAAAAACGAGCAAATTTTGCAGGATGTTAACTGGAATTACCCGTGAAAATATATACAAAATACACAAAAATACACACCCACAAAAATAAACAACAAAACCCAAACAAACCCAAGGTCGACCATCTTACACAGTAAATTACATCATTTCAGCATCGTATTGATTGCTGAAATATTCCAGGGTTTATACACACCTTAAAAGAGGTATGCGTGGTGTTGCCCCCTCCCACGTTTATTCCAGGGTTTATACACACCTTAAAAGAGGTATGCGTGGTGTTGCCCCCTCCCACTTTTAATTCCTCATTAAATTACTCATTAAATTACTCATTAAATTACTCATTAAATTACTCATTAAATTACTTATTAAATTACTCATTAAATTACTCATTAAATTACTCATTAAATTACTCATTAAATTACTCATTAAATTACTCATTAAATTACTCATTAAATTACTTATTAAATTACTCATTAAATTACTCATTAAATTACTCATTAAATTACTCATTAAATTACTCATTTAATTACTCATTTAATTACTCATTAAATTACTCATTAAATTACTCATTAAATTAACTTACATAGTTTCAGCATTGTATTGATTGCTGAAATATTCCAGGGTTTATACACACCTTAAAAGAGGTATGCGTGGTGTTGCCCCCTCCCACGTTTATTCCAGGGTTTATACACACCTTAAAAGAGGTATGCGTGGTGTTGCCCCCTCCCACTTTTAATTAAATTACATCGTTTCAATTAAAAACATCGCTTCTACTGCTCCAGCCGCAGCATTCGTCACTTTGTCTGCTCATCCGCATGACCAAAACGAAATAAAGGGAGCTCAACCATTACACAGCGCTTTTAATGGCGCATGCCATAGGAACTCAATGCAATTTCGACTCGGCCAGAAAAACGAGCAAATTTTGCAGGATGTTAACTGGAATTAGCCGTGAAAATATATACAAAATATACAAAAATACACACCCACACAAATAAACAACATTTATTCCGTTCAACAGAACAAACATTTCCTATATCATGACATGCATGTCTTCAAAATTATATGACCAAGAGAAAAAGTAAAACTAATTAAAACTGCGGGCAGTGATGATCCGGGGACCATACCGCTCCATCGTGATTGGACGGGTGCGTGCTAGAGTCGTTAACAACGACAGTCCAGATCCGATTGTTCAAAATTTCAACTCAATCGATCGAAAAATGAACGCAGGGATGCATTTTAAAGGTGCAGTGGCACTAACTGAGTTGCCACGAATATGGCCACGAAATTGCCAATATAGCCATCACAAAATATTTTCCTTAATCAATTGGCTCACAGCATAACCAATCTGCAAGTATTTCATCCGAAGATGTATCTCTGAGGAATTTTAATTAAATAAGTCATTTATAAATCAACGAGTTAATTTATTAAATGATTAATCAATAAATCAAAATTTTCCTTGACAGCCACATCACTTGGTCAGTGTCATGTCCAAATATCAGCTTCCTTACTCAAAAGGTGCCTGAGTTAATGTAATGTAATTACTGTAATAAGATTACTGCAATTACTGTAATGATTACTGTAATTACTGTAATTACCGGAACTGTAATTACTGTAATTACCTCAGGTAATTACTGTAATGTAATTACTGTAATGTAATAAGAAATGTAATTAATTAAATAAGTACTTCATTAATCGCTAATAATTAAATAACTCGTGAATTCTTATCCGATTTACTTAACATTTGAGTGTCCCCAAAACGTTGGAGCAAAACGTTGCAACAACGAAAGTGAAACATTGTAGCGACGTTGTGGAAACGTCAGCAAAACCCAACATTTGAATGTTCCCAAAACGTTGGAGCAAAACGTTGCAACAACGAAAGTGAAACGTTGTGGCGATGTTGTGGAAACGTTAGCAAAACCCAACATTTGAATGTTCCCAAAACGTTGGAGCAAAACGTTGCAACAACGAAAGTGAAACGTTGTGGCGACGTTGTGGAAACGTTAGCAAAACCCAACATTTGAATGTTCCCAAAACGTTGGAGCAAAACGTTGCAACAACGAAAGTGAAACGTTGTGGCGACGTTGTGGAAACGTTAGCAAAACCCAACATTTGAATGTTCCCAAAACGTTGGAGCAAAACGTTGCAACAACGAAAGTGAAACGTTGTGGCGACGTTGTGGAAACGTTAGCAAAACCCAACATTTGAATGTTCCCAAAACGTTGGAGCAAAACGTTGCAACAACGAAAGTGAAACGTTGTGGCGACGTTGTGGAAACGTTAGCAAAACCCAACATTTGAATGTTCCCAAAACGTTCCCAAAAATGTTCTCTCTCTGTCTGTCTCTCTTTCTGTCTGTCTATGTCTCTCTCTGTCTGTCTCTCTCTCTCTGTCTCTCTCTCTGTCTATCTCTCTCTCTTTCTGTCTGTCTCTCTCTCTCTGTCTGTCTCTCTCTGTCTGTCTATCTCTCTCTCTCTGTCTGTCTATCTCTCTCTCTGTCTGTCTGTGGTTCTCTCTGTCTGTCTCTCTCTCTGTCTGTCTCTCTCTGTATGTCTATCTCTCTGTCTGTCTATGTCTCTCTCTGTCTGTCTCTCTCTCACTTTCTGTCTCTCTCTGTCTATCTCTCTCTGTCTGTCTGTCTGTCTCTCTCTATCTGTCTGAATATCATCTTTATCTCTGTCTGTCTCTATGTCTCTCTCTCTTTCTTTCTGTCCCTCTCTCTCTGTCTCTCTGTCTGTTTGTCTCTCTCTATCTATCTCTCTCTGTCTGTCTCTCTCTCACTTTCTGTCTCTCTCTGTCTATCTCTCTCTGTCTGTCTCTCTCTCACTTTCTGTCTCTCTCTGTCTATCTCTCTCTGTCTGTCTGTCTGTCTCTCTCTATCTGTCTGAATATCATCTTTATCTCTGTCTGTCTCTATGTCTCTCTTTCTTTCTGTCTCTCTCTCTCTGTCTCTCTGTCTGTTTGTCTCTCTCTGTCTATCTCTCTCTGTCTGTCTCTCTCTCACTTTCTGTCTCTCTCTGTCTATCTCTCTCTGTCTGTCTGTCTGTCTCTCTCTATCTGTCTGAATATCATCTTTATATCTGTCTGTCTCTATGTCTCTCTCTCTTTCTTTCTGTCTCTCTCTCTCTGTCTCTCTGTCTGTTTGTCTCTCTCTGTCTATCTCTCTCTGTCTGTCTCTCTCTCACTTTCTGTCTCTCTCTGTCTATCTCTGTCTGTCTGTCTGTCTGTCTCTCTCTATCTGTCTGAATATCATCTTTATCTCTGTCTGTCTCTATGTCTCTCTCTCTTTCTTTCTGTCTCTCTCTCTCTGTCTCTCTGTCTGTTTGTCTCTCTCTGTCTATCTCTCTCTGTCTGTCTCTCTCTCACTTTCTGTCTCTCTCTGTCTATCTCTCTCTGTCTGTCTCTCTCTCACTTTCTGTCTCTCTCTGTCTATCTCTCTCTGTCTGTCTGTCTGTCTCTCTCTATCTGTCTGAATATCATCTTTATCTCTGTCTGTCTCTATGTCTCTCTCTCTTTCTTTCTGTCTCTCTCTCTCTCTGTCTCTCTGTCTGTTTGTCTCTCTCTGTCTATCTCTCTCTGTCTGTCTCTCTCTCACTTTCTGTCTCTCTCTGTCTATCTCTCTCTGTCTGTCTGTCTCTCTCTATCTGTCTGAATATCATCTTTATCTCTGTCTGTCTCTATGTCTCTCTCTCTTTCTTTCTGTCTCTCTCTGTCTATCTCTCTCTGTCTGTCTGTCTGTCTCTCTTTATCTGTCTGAATATCATCTTTATCTCTGTCTGTCTCTATGTCTCTCTCTCTTTCTTTCTGTCTCTCTCTCTGTCTCTCTGTCTGTTTGTCTCTCTCTGTCTATCTCTCTCTGTCTGTCTCTCTCTCACTTTCTGTCTCTCTCTGTCTATCTCTCTCTGTCTGTCTGTCTGTCTCTCTCTATCTGTCTGAATATCATCTTTATCTCTGTCTGTCTCTATGTCTCTCTCTCTTTCTTTCTGTCTCTCTCTCTTTGTCTCTCTGTCTGTTTGTCTCTCTCTGTCTGTCTATCTCTCTCTCTCTGTCTCTCTCTCTATGTCTTTCTCTCTCCCTGTCTATCTCTTTCTCTCTGTATTAATTTGTTCAACACTGCAAGTTACATGCATTCTCAAATCCATGATCGTGCTGAAAATATCGTGTACGACATTGGGTGGTTTGCCATTGCCTTCCCCAAAGCGCTTAATTATTGTCTGTCATTTAACCGTGAAGCATGTCTGAAAAGCTTACTCATTTTTATTTTATTTAAATCCCCCTAGCCGTTCCAAAATATAAGCACATTGCAATGGGGGAAAATATAAAAGTGCATTTTTCCCATCCAATTTGACTGAGAAAAAATATCTGTATATAATACTTTCTTTGTCCGCCGCCTTAATCGCACACCTAGAGCGGGCAGCTCAAGTGCTAAACACATGTACCAGCCTTGTACATTCCACGATTCCTGCACCAAATTTTCTCATACTCACTCAAATTAGATCCATTGCACATATCTGTTCATGAAATTTCACAAAAGATCCCAAGTAATTAATATTGCAATGACCTCTAAACATTCCTAAATCATTCCACTTGTTCAAAGAACGTTCATTTCGCAAGAAAGAGCGGGGGCAAGAGACAGGTAGCCGAAATGGAAATGAGGGACAATGAGGGACAGTGAGGGAGTGTCGGTATGCAATTTTCATCCAATCGCCATCTTTCACAATAATTCTGGACCGGCATGAGATGGCGTTGTCTGTCATTAACTTATACGTTGAATCAAACGAGTTTTAGACATGGCGGGAAAACTGAAAAAAAATTATTTATTTATTAATTTAAAACGGGTGTACACGATTGTACACGTGTACGGACCTTACCGAACCGGCAAACAAATCGCCTCATGGTGCACTTCATGAGCCGATTTGCCTGCAGACCAGAGTAAGGCTCTTAACACCCAGCGTATAATGTACGCATCCTCGCAAGCACACGAATAATAGAATCATTTAAAACGTTCCATCCGTGACTTTTACCTATATCGCGGCAAGCCCCACACACACATCCTCCACCATGTTCAGAATTAAACACAGGTTCGTATTTCGTAATGGACCATCCCCAAGACGCCATGCTTACCTTGGCGACGTCCACTCGAAATCCAGCGGTGCCTCCAGATTGTCGTGGAAGTGCAGTGAGACTCAAGACTCCAATGATGTCACAGGTTTACAAAAGATCACAACTTTATTAACTGGTTGTTCACTTCATTCCAATACCAAATAACTACCGTTTAACTCAATGGACCAGGTAACTCTATCCGCATAGTCCCTCTTTCGTGGCTGCAGCGCCGTACTCGTGGTACGCGTTCATTCCGTCGGGCAGGGCTTCTGAGGATGAGTGCTCTTTGACTCAAAGTCTCTTCTGTTTATATGGGCAAACTTCAGTTAATCCTCTGTGCGCTGAAATCGTAATCCCTTCTCCGCAGCAATGTTACTCAGTCATCCTGCTCGCCTTCCTGGCACCAACTCGCTCCTCCCTGCTGCGAGTTCCATTTACCAAACAATAGGGGGGTGCTCCAGCCTGGGGCTGTGACCAGGTGGACAAGAGATTACCATGTTCGTGCACATTCCTGACATTCATTTACGAAATCGTCTATCTGCTTCGTTACCAGTCCCAATCAATGAGTTACCAGTCCCAATCAATGAGTTACATTTCCACAGTAGCAAGTCACACGCGTAACACCGCGCACTTCACTATAATATTAACGTTACGTTATCATTATTTCGAAAATGATATTACTATCAAAAAACCGAGGCCAATTCCTTACTTCCACGATTATTAATATTAGTGCCGAACAACGCTTAGATCATTGATCATGAACCATACACCGCTTCAATCCATTAACCTTCCATTCACGACATTGGGATTAAAGTGTTATGGTTATATTTACTATATTATTATCACGAAAACGACACTACTGAAACGATACACTAATGTATTAAGAAACCTGGGCTTAATTTGTCCGAAGCGGTCCGAAGGTGAGGCTTATCACCTAAGGCCGATACGTACCATACGTATTGTTGGATTTTAACAATCGGTTTGTTTGTGTTTCACACAGAATGAAAAATGTAAAGGTAGAGCATGGTGATTGTGATATATGACAGGTTCGACGATATGTTCGGCATGAACGGCATATAAATCAAAATGGCGGTGTGTGGAGAGTCAGCCGTTGTATGCCGTAATGACATCAGACGTAATCACATCACCCTGTCATGTGACCAGATTCCCAGCTCTGATTGGTATACGTTTTGAGGGGGCATACATACAAACATACAAAAATACATGCATACATACATACATACATACATACATACATACATACATACATACGGACGAACGCTCTTCTAGACAGCTTTGCCCTATGGGCTATGCCGTAAAAAAAACATCAGGGTCTAAGGAAAGTCTGCAAGAGGTTTGAGTGACTGTTGCTCCTGATGCAGGTGAGCTTCAGGACCCGGTCCTATTTTTACTGTTAGGTAAATAGAGGCATTTGGATAGACCATCTTGGATAATTCCTTATGCCATGGGACTCCTCTCAGTTTTTTTATAGTCTACTGATTCATTATCCTTTCAGCACAATAATTCAATGTTCTTCACAGCTTGCACTACAACTTATTTGAAGTACATGTATAACATCAGATTTCTTCCAGATTCGTCAGGGCCGTGTGGCCACAGTCAGAATGGTGATCGGTTTGTCAGGGCAGTGTGGCCACGGTCAGAATGGTGATCGGTTTGTCAGAGCAGTGTGGCCACGGTCAGAATGGTGATCGGTTTGTCAGGGCAGTGTGGCCACGGTCAGAATGGTGATCGGTTTGTCAGGGCAGTGTGGCCACGGTCAGAATGGTGATCGGTTTTTCAGGGCTGTGTGGCCACGGTCAGAATGGTGACCGGTTTGTCAGAGCAGTGTGGCCACAGTCAGAATGGTGATCGGTTTGTCAGAGCAGTGTGGCCACGGTCAGAATGGTGATCGGTTTTTCAGATCAGTGTGGCCACGGTCAGAATGGTGACCGGTTTGTCAGAGCAGTGTGGCCACAGTCAGAATGGTGATCGGTTTGTCAGAGCAGTGTGGCCACGGTCAGAATGGTGATCGGTTTGTCAGGGCAGTGTGGCCACGGTCAGAATGGTGATCGGTTTTTCAGGGCTGTGTGGCCACGGTCAGAATGGTGATCGGTTTGTCACGGCAGTGTGGCCACGGTCAGAATGGTGATCGGTTTGTCAGAGCAGTGTGGGCACAGTCAGAATGGTGATCGGTTTTTCAGATCAGTGTGGCCACGGTCAGAATGGTGATCGGTTTGTCAGAGCAGTGTGGCCACAGTCAGAATGGTGATCGGTTTTTCAGATCAGTGTGGCCACGGTCAGAATGGTGATCGGTTTGTCAGAGCAGTGTGGCCACTGTCAGAATGGTGATCGGTTTGTCAGAGCAGTGTGGCCACGGTCAGAATGGTGATCGGTTTGTCAGAGCAGTGTGGCCATGGTCAGAATGGTGATCGGTTTGTCAGAGCAGTGTGGCCACAGTCAGAATGGTGATCGCTTTGTCAGGGCAGTGTGGCCAGGGTCAGAATGGTGATAGGTTTGTCAGAGCAGTGTGGCCATGGTCAGAATGGTGATCGGTTTGTCAGAGCAGTGTGGCCATGGTCAGAATGGTGATCGGTTTGTCAGAGCAGTGTGGCCACAGTGAGAATGGTGATCGGTTTTTCAGAGCAGTGTGGCCACAGTCAGAATGGTGATCGGTTTGTCAGAGCAGTGTGGCCATGGTCAGAATGGTGATCGGTTTGTCAGAGCAGTGTGGCCACAGTGAGAATGGTGATCGGTTTTTCAGAGCAGTGTGGCCACAGTCAGAATGGTGATCGGTTTTTCAGGGCTGTGTGGCCACGGTCAGAATGGTGCTCGGTTTGTCACGGCAGTGTGGCCACGGTCAGAATGGTGATCGGTTTGTCAGAGCAGTGTGGCCACAGTCAGAATGGTGATCGGTTTGTCAGAGCAGTGTGGCCACAGTCAGAATGGTGATCGGTTTTTCAGATCACTGTGGCCACAGTCAGAATGGTGATCGGTTTGTCAGAGCAGTGTGGCCACGGTCAGAATGGTGATCGGTTTGTCAGGGCAGTGTGGCCACGGTCAGAATGGTGATCGGTTTTTCAGGGCTGTGTGGCCACGGTCAGAATGGTGATCGGTTTGTCAGAGCAGTGTGGCCACGGTCAGAATGGTGATCGGTTTGTCATGGCAGTGTGGCCACGGTCAGAATGGTGATCGGTTTGTCAGAGCAGTGTGGCCACAGTCAGAATGGTGATCGGTTTGTCAGAGCAGTGTGGCCACAGTCAGAATGGTGATCGGTTTTTCAGATCAGTGTGGCCACGGTCAGAATGGTGATCGGTTTGTCAGAGCAGTGTGGCCACAGTCAGAATGGTGATCGGTTTTTCAGATCAGTGTGGCCACAGTCAGAATGGTGATCGGTTTGTCAGAGCAGTGTGGCCACGGTCAGAATGGTGATCGGTTTGTCAGGGCAGTGTGGCCACGGTCAGAATGGTGATCGGTTTTTCAGGGCTGTGTGGCCACGGTCAGAATGGTGATCGGTTTTTCAGGGCTGTGTGGCCACGGTCAGAATGGTGATTGGTTTGTCACGGCAGTGTGGCCACGGTCAGAATGGTGATCGGTTTGTCAGAGCAGTGTGGCCACAGTCAGAATGGTGATCGGTTTGTCAGAGCAGTGTGGCCACAGTCAGAATGGTGATCGGTTTTTCAGATCAGTGTGGCCACGGTCAGAATGGTGATCGGTTTGTCAGAGCAGTGTGGCCACTGTCAGAATGGTGATCGGTTTGTCAGAGCAGTGTGGCCACGGTCAGAATGGTGATCGGTTTGTCAGAGCAGTGTGGCCATGGTCAGAATGGTGATCGGTTTGTCAGAGCAGTGTGGCCACAGTCAGAATGGTGATCGCTTTGTCAGGGCAGTGTGGCCAGGGTCAGAATGGTGATCGGTTTGTCAGAGCAGTGTGGCCATGGTCAGAATGGTGATCGGTTTGTCAGAGCAGTGTGGCCACGGTCAGAATGGTGATCGGTTTGTCAGAGCAGTGTGGCCACGGTCAGAATGGTGATCGGTTTGTCAGAGCAGTGTGGCCATGGTTAGAATGGTGATCGGTTTGTCAGAGCAGTGTGGCCACAGTGAGAATGGTGATCGGTTTTTCAGAGCAGTGTGGCCACAGTCAGAATGGTGATCGGTTTGTCAGAGCAGTGTGGCCATGGTCAGAATGGTGATCGGTTTGTCAGGGCAGTGTGGCCACAGTCAGAATGGTGATCGCTTTGTCAGGGCAGTGTGGCCAGGGTCAGAATGGTGATCGGACCCTGGCTTCACAAAGGCAGGGATAGACCATCTTGTATAATGGGGGATCTCAGATATGCTTTGGGGAGAGCGATTGCCTGTCTCTGTGACATGGACCTGTTCAAGATAATTTTATGCAACAACAACAACAACGATACCCCACATAGTGTTATTATTTTGTATGCAGCATGTGGCTGCTAGTTGCATCATTGCTGGGAACCTGGCCATTCCGCTGATGCAGTGCCTGCTGTTTCTAGTAAGCTGGTAGCCATTTTTGCCGACTTCGGAAGGATGACAGGCTGAGTCAACCCACCTGGTGTTATTTCACAGCACGACAGGGGCTCAAACTCAAGACCCTAAGATCTTAAGCCAGCCACCTTAGCCGTTAAGCCCCCCATGCAGTGTTCAATTATAACACTTCAATTTTAATTTAACTAGGGCGTGCCCGTACGTGGGTGCAAAAAAACATGCGTGCAAACAACAACAACAAAAAAAAACTTTGAAACCACGTGGCAGTAACGACCACAGAACCCCCCCCCTCTATTTACATGAAATGGTTTGGTCCATTCGCAAAGCCAAAGCGAACGGCTTGCGAGTACGGTAGAACCCCCCCCCCCCCTCTATTTACATGAAATGGTTTGGTTCATTCGCAAAGCCAAAGCGAACGGCGAACGGCTAAATCGCCATAGCTCGGTAACTACTTCTCCGATTAATATGAAACCTTGAAAAGGCACATCCTCAGGTCCCCAGCAATATACCTGGCAAGTTTCAAGTATATCGGACCCGTGGTTGTCGAGAAACAGCGGTCACAGACAAACAAACACACAGACACACACACAGACACACACACAGACACACACACACACAGAGATTACTGGAATTATAGATAGACTAGGGCGTGCCCGTACGTGGGTGCAAAAAAACATGCGTGCAAACAACAACAACAAAAAAAAACTTTGAAACCACGTGGCAGTAACGACCACAGAACCCCCCCCTCTATTTACATGAAATGGTTTGGTCCATTCGCAAAGCCAAAGCGAACGGCTTGCGAGTACGGTAGAACCCCCCCCCTCTATTTACATGAAATGGTTTGGTTCATTCGCAAAGCCAAAGCGAACGGCGAACGGCTAAATCGCCATAGCTCGGTAACTACTTCTCCGATTAATATGAAACCTTGAAAAGGCACATCCTCAGGTCCCCAGCAATATACCTGGCAAGTTTCAAGTATATCGGACCCGTGGTTGTCGAGAAACAGCGGTCACAGACAAACAAACACACAGACACACACACAGACACACACACAGACACACACACACACAGAGATTACTGGAATTATAGATAGATGGTTTGGTCCATTCGCAAAGCCAAAGCGAACGGCGAACGGCTAAATCGCCATAGCTCGGTAACTACTTCTCCGATTAATATGAAACCTTGAAAAGGCACATCCTCAGGTCCCCAGCAATATACCTGGCAAGTTTCAAGTATATCGGACCCGTGGTTGTCGAGAAACAGCGGTCACAGACAAACAAACACACAGACACACACAGAGACACACACACACACAGAGATTACTGGAATTATAGATAGATAATGATTTTAAATATCGTTTTTTTAAAATCTGGACGTTTAGGGCTATTTAGGGCTAAATCTGGACGTTTAAATATCGTTTCAATTTAAATAAAGGTTAAAAGAGTTTTAAAGGCGTATAAATAAATAAATTCCATGTTTCACCGCCATTTTACACAGTGTCTATTACATCACCCAATCTAACACAGTTGCGTTAATTATTTGTGCCTGGTGTTTGTGTCCTTCATGGCATCATTAAAACAGTAAGTTTCCTCTTTGGAATGATTTTCAATTTTGGTTGACTGCCAGGCAGGCAGACAGAGTAAAAATATTATCTCACTCCTCTCTGCGCATGTGCAAATTAAATAAAAATAAAATAAAAGCCAAGGTACGGTAAAACGGCAAACTTAGCCTCATATTCATGTTCCGATTCATGTTCGAAATATAACATTCGATTTAAAGAAGTTGTTCCTTCATCATAAACTGACGATCATTAACTGATAAGACACACGGACGTACATTAACCAATTGCTTACCCACGCTTTTCACTTCGCATTTGCTGGATAATGATTTTGTTAAGTTCATATTGGGCCTATGCTGCTGCCGTGTGTAGTATGATTGGAACCCAAGACCTCTTAACACTACAATACAGTTTCTCACTGGACATATCCCGTTTCGAGCATTCAGTCCTGTTTCCCAAGCTCATCTCTTCTCTCAATGATTCTTATTCTTCACATATATTGACACAAAATTATTACAATCTGTGTTCACCAGATATCCCATGGGCTGCGATGATAGCTCAGAAGGAGCAGACTCGCCTTTGAGTTGTCTATTCTGGGCATGATTCCTGATCCGACTATAAACTTGCATCCAAATATTTCCAGGCGAGGCTTATGGCACAATTAATGATTTACGCCATCCTTTGGCGATGACGTCAACCTGGCTTGTCCGTGTGCACCAGCTCATATTTGCTGGAGAAAGATATAGACCCCCCACACATTTTGTGTGTGGCAAAACCGGTTCCTACATCCATATCATTAAACTAATTGAAATACGACCCTTAACCCAAGTGGAATTTAACAATTGTTACGGATTCGTCACTTCCGTTGTTGTGGTTCTCATCCACTGTAAACATTTTTGGTTGCATGTACTATTATTGTTATCGTTTAGGTGAATTAGAGATAACTGTTTTCAAAAGGTAAAAAAAGTTAGTGTTTTAAAAGAAACCGTAAACCGGATCGGGAACCGGACGAAGAAGAAGAGGAAGAAGAGGAGGAAGAAGAGGCGGAGCGAGTGAGGTCGGAGAAGGAGCCGAGCTGCGTTGAAGTTTTGAGCAAACGCTGGCGAACGGGAGTCACGAGCGAACTTTGGGTTTCCTGGGAAAGGGATTCCTGCGACAGAGTTGTTATCGCTATGACCGATAAACCTGCGTGACAGGTTTTGCGGTTGATTCCGAAGAGAATCATTGGAGTGCCGTTACGTCTCGAGAACGGACCGTTGGCCATTTTGCCTCACGCTGGATTTTCGCATTGCTCTAGGCTCTTCACCTTGCTTCAACCATTCCACCGCATCCAGACGTTAACCTGGTGTGTGTGTGTAACGTGGATTTTGAGTGGGAAATTGCGGTTCGCCGATTGGGAGCCATTGAACGTCCATACCCAAAGGTGTGATTTCCCAGTCGCCTCTTGAGGACACTTTTGCCTATTTTTGGCAGTGTGACTGTCAACCGAGTGGGATTCTGGTCTCGATACAACATCGTTCTGACGATCACTGGAGCGTGGATCGACTTTCGTTTGAAGCTGGGACAGAGACATTGGGAATGTTATTTTTGCTCACTTGGAGCACAGTGAGTTATATTGTACGAAATTGATGGTACCATCATAGGAATGATATATTGGTTGTACAATTGATTAATATTGTTATTGTACTGTTATTCTTGTGTGACCTTTATACAATACTTGTTTGTTGGTAACAATTGGTGTGGTTTCACCATTGATCTTTGACATACAGAATAACACATCTTTCTGCCGTGACTCCTCTCGGGGCTCGGAGGTACAACGTGACCGGGGTTTGGGGAGGAGCACGTAACACAATGTTGGTTATAATTATCCAAAAAGACTGTCTGGTAAATAATATTGGATGCTCTGTCCTTATGTTCATATGTCCACCCTCACCACCTCACCTTGTCCAATCCCATTAATGGGTTTATATTAAGGACCAATGTCACAGATTTTGAGAAAATTTTTGACAGTAATATAAAATGTTGGTGTTGATTTTTTTACAAAGGGGAGCATCGTAGGAATCAGAAACCAATCAATCATCAAGATACTCTTGCACACCAACATTACAGGAAACATCTATATGAACCATTTGGGTAGCAGGGTAGCTGTTTTTCAGATACCTCAGGGACTGACGTCCCTGCCCTATGTGAGTCCCGGGCTCAGCTGGCTCCGGCAGACAGTACCTGGCATGGGCCCCTTGTCCCAGGTAACGGATCCCCACTGCCTTGTAGTGGAAGCCGCTTTAGGCTAAGGCTATAAGAAGGACACTCAGATATCAAACCACACCTGTAGGTCAGCCTGGGCAGCACTACATCATGGATAAATGTGCCCATGAAAGTCAGTGGTGGCACCAATTTAGGTATCACTGCGCAGCATCTGCAGACAGCTGTGTCCACTTTGGACATCAAGGGCAGTCGTCATCATACCAACGACCTGGCCAGTCTGCTGTACCTACAGTATGTGCATCAGACTTCACATTGTATTTACTGCAACTGCAGCCAACGATGCTCATAGGAATAGAGTGGGAGAGGGATAGCACACAACTCTGTCACTTTAATCGCTTCTCTGTGCAGGTTTTACCCTTCACTGGCACCAGCTCAATTGCTCACCTGCTCACCACCCATTTTTAACCATACAACCATCGCAAAACGCACAATGCTTGTGAGAATGCCAACGAAGGGAAGAGATTTGTCGAAAGTGACAACTCGCACCATCATCATGCATACGAACCATATTCATACCCACTTTTTTGTATTTTTGAACTTGTTGCAATACCATTGTACATAATTCTTCAACATCATTGCACATCATTTTTCAATACCATTGCACATCATTTTTCAATACCATGATACATCATTTTTCAACACCAATGTACATCATTTTTCAATACCATTGTACATCATTTTTCAATACCATTGTACATCATTTTTCAATACCATTGTACATCATTTTTCAACACCATTGTACATCATTTTTCAACACCATTGTACATCATTTTTCAATACCATTATACATCATTTTTCAATACCATTATACATCATTTTTCAATACCATTGTACATCATTTTTCAACACCATTGTACATCATTTTTCAACACCATTGTACATCATTTTTCAATACCATTATACATCATTTTTCAACACCATTGTACATCATTTTTCAATACATTTATACATCATTTTTCAACACCATTGTACATCATTTTTCAATACATTTATACATCATTTTTCAATACCATTGTACATCATTTTTCAATACCATTGTACATCATTTTTTAACACCATTGTACATCATTTTTCAACACCATTGTACATCATTTTTCAACACCATTGTACATCATTTTTCAATACCATTATACATCATTTTTCAACACCATTGTACATCATTTTTCAATACATTTATACATCATTTTTCAACACCATTGTACATCATTTTTCAATACATTTATACATCATTTTTCAATACCATTGTACATCATTTTTCAATACCATTGTACATCATTTTTTAACACCATTGTACATCATTTTTCAACACCATTGTACATCATTTTTCAATACCATTATACATCATTTTTCAACACCATTGTACATCATTTTTCAATACATTTATACATCATTTTTCAACACCATTGTACATCATTTTTCAATACATTTATACATCATTTTTCAATACCATTGTACATCATTTTTCAACACCATTGTACATCATTTTTCAATACCATTGTGCATCATTTTTCAACATCATTGTACATCATTTTTCAATACCATTGTACATCATTTTTCAATACCATTGTACATCCTTTTTCAACACCATTGTACATCATTTTTCAATACCATTGTACATCATTTTTCAATACCATTGTACATCATTTTTCAATACCATTGTACATCATTTTTTAACACCATTGTACATCATTTTTCAACACCATTGTACATCATTTTTCAACACCATTGTACATCATTTTTCAATACCATTATACATCATTTTTCAACACCATTGTACATCATTTTTCAATACATTTATACATCATTTTTCAACACCATTGTACATCATTTTTCAATACATTTATACATCATTTTTCAATACCATTGTACATCATTTTTCAATACCATTGTACATCATTTTTTAACACCATTGTACATCATTTTTCAACACCATTGTACATCATTTTTCAATACCATTATACATCATTTTTCAACACCATTGTACATCATTTTTCAATACATTTATACATCATTTTTCAACACCATTGTACATCATTTTTCAATACATTTATACATCATTTTTCAATACCATTGTACATCATTTTTCAACACCATTGTACATCATTTTTCAATACCATTGTGCATCATTTTTCAACATCATTGTACATCATTTTTCAATACCATTGTACATCATTTTTCAATACCATTGTACATCCTTTTTCAACACCATTGTACATCATTTTTCAATACCATTATACATCATTTTTCAACACCATTGTACATCATTTTTCAATACATTTATACATCATTTTTCAACACCATTGTACATCATTTTTCAATACCATTGTGCATCATTTTTCAACACCATTGTACATCATTTTTCAATACCATTGTGCATCATTTTTCAACATCATTGTACATCATTTTTCAATACCATTGTACATCATTTTTCAATACCATTGTACATCATTTTTCAACACCATTGTACATCATTTTTCAATACCATTGTACATCATTTTTCAACACCATTGTACTTCATTTTTCAACACCATTGTACATCATTTTTCAACACCATTGTACATCATTTTTCAATACCATTGTACATCATTTTTCAACACCATTGTACATCATTTTTCAACACCATTGTACATCATTTTTCAATACCATTGTACATCATTTTTCAACACCATTGTACATCATTTTTCAATACCATTGTACATCATTTTTCAACACCATTGTACATCATTTTTCAATACCATTGTACATCATTTTTAAATACCATTGTACATCATTTTTCAATACCATTGCACATCATTTTTCAATACCATTGTACATCATTTTTCAATACCATTATACATCATTTTTCAATACCATTGCACATAATTTTTCAACACCATTGTACATCATTTTTCAATACCATTATGCATCATTTTTCAACACCATTGCACATCATTTTTCAACACCATTGTACATCATTTTTCAATACCATTGTACATCATTTTTCAATACCATTGTACATCATTTTTAAATACCATTGTACATCATTTTTCAATACCATTGTACATCATTTTTAAATACCATTGTACATCATTTTTCAATACCATTGCACATCATTTTTCAATACCATTGTACATCATTTTTCAATACCATTGTACATCATTTTTCAATACCATTATGCATCATTTTTCAACACCATTGCACATCATTTTTCAACACCATTGTACATCATTTTTCAATACCATTATGCATCATTTTTCAACACCATTGTACATCATTTTTCAACACCATTGTACATCATTTTTCAACACCATTGTACATCATTTTTCAATACCATTGCACATCATTTTTCAACACCATTGTACATCATTTTTCAATACCATTATGCATCATTTTTCAACACCATTGTACATCTTTTTCAATACCATTGTACATCATTTTTCAATACCATTGTACATCATTTTTAAATACCATTGTACATCATTTTTCAATACCATTATGCATCATTTTTCAATACCATTGCACATCATTTTTCAATACCATTGTACATCATTTTTCAATACCATTATACATCATTTTTCAATACCATTGTACATCATTTTTCAACACCATTGCACATCATTTTTCAATACCATTATGCATCATTTTTCAACACCATTGTACATCATTTTTCAATACCGTTGTACATCATTTTTCAATACCATTGTACATCATTTTTAAATACCATTGTACATCATTTTTCAATACCATTGCACATCATTTTTCAATACCATTGTACATCATTTTTCAATACCATTATACATCATTTTTCAATACCATTGCACATCATTTTTCAACACCATTGTACATCATTTTTCAATTCCATTATGCATCATTTTTCAACACCATTGTACATCATTTTTCAATACCATTGTACATCATTTTTCAATACCATTGTACATCATTTTTAAATACCATTATGCATCATTTTTCAACACCATTGTACATCATTTTTCAATACCATTGCACATCATTTTTCAATACAATTGCACATCATTTTTCAATACCATTGTACATCATTTTTCAACACGATTCCACATCATTTTTCAATACCATTGTACATCATTTTTCAACACCATTGTACATCATTTTTCAACACCATTGTACATCATTTTTCAACACCATTGTACATCATTTTTCAATACCATTATGCATCATTTTTCAATACCATTGTACATCATTTTTCAACACCATTGTACATCATTTTTCAATACCATTATGCATCATTTTTCAATACCATTGTACATCATTTTTCAATACCATTATGCATCATTTTTCAATGCCATTATGCATCAACAGGACAACATCCCTCATCCTTCAGATAGAAGGCAGCAGCTTCTTCCCTCTCTTCAGATGTTGACAAAATCACAAACTAGCCAAATACTTGGAATATGCCTTTTAATCCTGAGAAATCCCATATACTCACTATCTTTCCAAAAAACCAAAAACCCTCCCATCTACTTTCTCAACAACCCTCTCAAAGAGGTTATAAGTTCAGTCACTCAAACTCTTGGGTCTCACTATCAGCCATGATCTTTCTTGGGCAAACCACACTTTTAAGTGACTTCTAAGACCTAAGTTGTCACTGACTTGGTATCATCCGTCATTCAAAGTCCTTCCTTGGCACACTGTAACTCATATCCACCGATAAGGACTTCATCCGTAGCTTGATGTAATAATGCTGTCCCCTCTGGGCCTCACACCTTGCTCAGCTTGATGCTATGAAAACGGACAAATTGATTAGATTTTGGTGAAGATCTGGATCCGGATCTGGCTTCTAGAATTTCTTTAGTGATTTTTCACCATTGAGAGATAGGGCCAAAAACAATATACAACACGATATCGTAAAATGTTGTCGACTGATTCAGATGACACTAGGTGGAGAGTTTGGTGTGTGTGACAAGGAAGATTTTGGTTCAGGTCCGGATCCAGATGCGGCCCAGCAATGGGATACAACATGTAAACTGTTCAGCCTGACGGAGGTATGCGCTCTACCGAGTGCTGTTCTAGTTATCCTTTGTGGTTGTAAGCGCTTTAAGGCTGAACATTTATCTCAGCAATTACATAAACCATCAATGATGGAGTAAGACACTGTTATACAAATATAAAGTGGACAGTTCCACAACCTGCAGAAAACGGTACAGCTCTGAGGATACTCTGCCAACTTTGGTATGTGGATGCATCATGATATAATTTGTTTTATTTATTAATTGGTAATTAATTACAAATCAGAGCCAATGTGAAACTGAAAAAATCTAACGAGTTTTTCTCGGCAGATGGCTATTGTTATTCTGGCAGTGCTCATGGTCCTCCTACTGGTCCTGTTTGCGGTCACTATGTGGTACTACAGAACCACGTGAGTATCAATGCTTTTCTGATCGAGATCTAATAACGAACAAATACAGCATTCATTAAATTTGCATTTCGTTTTATCAGCAGGCTTTAATAGTGTCTTTGGCAATATTCACACTTCATCTGATCAACATATGATTTTATAAGGACAATCATTTTACTTTGTTTTATCATCATCATCATCATCGTGTACCATATCCTAAGACCTAGGGAGAGCCTTGATGCTGCCGTAGCAGTCACTCGGCTACAATCCCGGTCAGGTCGACACTCCGACTCAGAAAGTCAGGACAGAAATTTGTAATTTGTTCATTGTGCCGGCGATAACTCGCCTACTCTTCGTGAAAAACCCCATGGGATCCTTTACCCTCCACTCACCAATCCCAGCAGACGGGACGCCCAGTTTGACGTCCATCCAAGGGACGGCACACACATTGCTGAATCACCTTGCCTGTGAAACACTGGGCTGACAGTTCATTCAATTTGATTGGCAGCTCAAACTATTCAATTTGTCAAGGAATTATGATCAATTCAAATTTGCTTGTAATTGTTATTATTTGTAATTGTTTAATTTGTAATTCAATTACTGAATTACTAATTACTGAATGAATTTGTAATTCAATTACTCAGTTTGTAATTGTTATTATCATATCGATATCTGTGTAGAGTAAGTCGACTGTATTAAGTTTAAAAGGCTATTTAGCCCCGACCAGCCAGTTTTGTCATCTCACCACCCAAAACTTTCTCCTCATTTCTCTTTTTGCAACAGAAAATTTAACATTCTGTGTCAATGGTAACAGTATCAATGTTAAATCAGAATCCACATTTCCTGACAATGCAAGAAAAACTACATTTGCATCTGCAGGACTCTCAAGGCAAATGGAAACTCTGTACACAACCTTTAATGAATGTGCATAGTTACTAAGTGGCTGAAGTGCCCAACTCAGCACATGTGCATCACAAAGGCTGAAGGACAGGATTCCTAACACTGCACTTTTACTCTTTCCCTCAGTCATAAAAGGAAGCTCAGGGCCATTATGGCAGGATCACTTGGTGAGCTTACTTATCTTCTTCACATCTTGTACCTTTTCATACTTATTTTTGATCACACACACACTATCATGCCAGCTTAGAGCAAACCTGTAAGGCCTGCATTTTGACTCCATAGCAGGCGAGTGAATTATATTACCAGATGCTGTGTTAACAACTTAAAACAAATCCCACAAGGCATCAGCACAAACGCAGTGAATCAACAGATCTCCCAAAATTGACTGCCGACCCAGTTTCGCCCTTTATGGAGCATCCTCTTGAAGAGTATCGACATGAGAGTCCTGCAAGCTAAAGACCTGTCCTAACGCCATGTGGATGTCAAATTAGAGGCAGGGTACCTTACAATTCACATACCCTAAACCATTTGGAGCTGATTTGAGTCGAGCACCAAAGGAGAGATTGGTGTCTTTTTCCTGCAAATTGCATGTCTTGGCATCCCATAATTTTGTTACAGTCTTGGTAACATTGCTGTGGCCATGAAGAAACATCTATATGTGTTTCATAGCTTGGAAACATGAGGGTCGATCAGTAACTCTGTGGCCTAATATTGAAAGCATAAGACAGAAGTGAGCCAAAGCTAGACAGACACAGGTACTCATACACTGCACTAACAAAATACTTTCGCACCAGATTGGTAATGATTGATGAAACAGCTGTTCAATGATGCCCCAAACATAATGAACATCCCTCGAATAAGGCAAGGAGAAAAAGTCATAAAAGAACACCAAGTTAGCGATTGTGAAAAATGAAATGAGATGTCGAATTAGAGTTGAAATAAAACTGTGAAAGAGCAAATGGCAAGTAAATGACATTTTTTAAATTGAAGATTTCAAATAAACTTATTTAAAGTGTATGTCCACATAATTTATCAAATAAGAACGAAGAAATATCTCTCGGCAATTTCCTGTCTGTGTTACTTGGGCGGTGTAAGATATATCAAGCGGCGAAAAGCCGCGATTATTTAATATATCTCGGCAATTTGCCGTCTGTGGCGATACATGAACGAAGCTTTGCCCCTCTCCCCACATTGTTGACTACGTATAAGTTAAACATTTAATCATGATGATGGAAACGTCCGCCGCGAATTCTTCATAAATCTCAGCAATTTCCTGTCTGTGCTATTTTGGCGGTGGAAGATACAGTGCATTCATAAAGTATTCAGACCCCTTCACTTTTTTCACATTTTGTTATGTTGCAGCCTTATGTGGAAATCGTTTAAATTCATTTTTTCTCTCATCAATCTACACACAATACCCCATAATGACAAAGAGAAAACAGGATTTTAGAAAGTTCTGCAAATTTATTAAAAGGAAAAAACTGAAATATCACATCGACATACAGACTTGGCATTTAATATGGAATATTTTTTTGTTGTTGACTTGGATTTACTTTCTTAACTCAGTATATCAATCTGGTGAGTTTCTTTTACACTTTGGTGATTTATTTGTTAAAAGAACCATGTCACTGATTGTCTGTCGCAGCAAGAAGTCAACAACAGGATTATATCACAGGTGGTGTGGCAAAATGTACGGACAGGTGCATTTGATGATTGGCTTCACAGTCGGGTACACAAGGGTTGTTGCGTTCTGTATTAGTGGAAAACAACTGCTGCACGTCTCCAAAAGTTATTGCCGCTTCCTCTGGAGATGGTCCGTCAACTCGACAATGCTGTTTGTCATGGAGTGGTGGCTTTACGAAATTATGGCATGAAACAGTGTGCTATTGCTCGGCAGTATGGCATCACTCAAGGTCAGGTGTCAAAGATCCTGAAACGAAATGCTCAGAGGGGTGTCCCTACTCCAATACCGAGGCCAGGACTCCCCACAGAACCACAGGGAGGGATGATCGCCAGCTGCACCGGTTAGTCCGCAACGGCCGTACCAAGTCAGCTAATCGGCTTAGGGCTGAGTGGCAGCAACTGACAAATGTGCCTGTATCCAGAAGGCTAGTCAACCAAAGACTGGTTCAAGCAGGCTATCGTGCCAGGCATCCCCTGAGAAAGCCACGCCTGACCAGTCAACACCGCCAGTGCCGATTGCAGTGGGCCAGAGAGCACCGTCATTGGCAGCCAGGACACTGGAATAACGTGATCTTCAGTGACGAGTCTAGATTTCTGGTCTATCGTCAAGATGGCCGCGTCCGAGTGCACAGACAAGTGCATGAAGCCTACAACAAAGATTGTATAGTGCCAAGAGTCCAAGCTGGAGGTGGTGGGTTGACCGTTTGGGCTGCTTTTCATGCACGGGGCAAAACTGACCTGGTTGTTCTGAATGGAAACCTGAACCAGATCAAGTACAGGGCCATTCTGGAAGAAACATTGCTTCCATTTGCTCGTGCAGCCTTTCGAGGAAACTTTGTCTTCCAAGATGACAATGCACGACCTCATCGTGCTCGCATGATCCAACACTTTCTTGCTGACCGTGGTGTAGAGCATATGGAGTGGCCTGCCATGTTCCTGGATATGAATCCGATAGAGAACTTGTGGGCAGAATTAACGCGTCAAATCGACCACTTGGACCAGCAGCCGACCTCTTTGCGTGAATTGCAGCAGGCTATTGTCACTGCATGGCAAGCGATTCCTGTCCAAACCTTGGCAAATCTCGTGAACAGCAAGCCTCAACGTGTACGTGCTCTCCTGAATGCTCGTGGGGGTTACACGAAGTACTGAACTGTAATTTTACTGTCCGTAATCCCAGTCGTAATTTAACTTTTGTTTTTGTTAAAAAAAAATTGGGCTAATGTGCAAAATAAAGAGATACTTCTGGAAAACGTACAGAAGTTTAACACAGTACTGTCCATGAATTGAGTTCGATATCAGTTTACATCACTTTCAAGGATCAATTTATTTGTTTCGAAATGTCAAATGTGGTTTTTGTTTCTTTTAAAGGTCACATTAACAAAATCTCGAATAATTTCAACATAATTCCAATGAACTTTTGGTTCTAAGACATCTTGAAAAGTAAGTTCACCCCCACAAAAAAAAATTCCATATTAAATGCCAAGTTTGTATATATATATATATATATATATATATATATATATATATATATATATATATATATATATATATATATATATATATATATATATATATATATATTGTTACGGACCGCGGATAAGATGTTGGTTTGCCGAGCGGATGGCACCGCGGCCCTAACAGTCACCCCGACTAACCCGATTCCCGAACTTTGGCCGAATCGCGCCACAGGTATTCAATAGGGAAAAGACAAAGGTGACACGGATGTGAAGAAGAAGAAGAAGACAAAAAGGTTTGAAATGCTACTAAATTTATTCCTACTATTTACACGATCAAAGTAACCAAGGAGAAGGAAGGATAATAAAATAATTTACAGAAGAGGCAAGGCAACACAGCGAAACTTAGCTTAACTATACAGGCTTAATTAATACCCAGGGACAGAACAAACAAAGACAGACTCACGCGGGGAATGATGATAGGAATGGCAGAAGGTGGATGGCTGGAGGGAGAGGAAGGTCCACTGGAACTGGGGCACGGTCGGGCCGGGAGCGGCAGCTCCGTTCCTCCGCGGCCACGGTCGGCACCGCCGTCAACGCCCAAGCTGCGGTCGTGCGAGCTGCCGCGGGACGAGCTCCGCCGGTCGAGTTAAAGCTGCCTGGTGGAGCCAACGCTGCTTGGTGGAGTTTAAAGCTGCTGGTACTGCTCATGGTACTCCTCTTGCTTGCTCTCAGGACTCTCTCTCAATGCTTGCTCTCAGAACTCCTTCTCTCAATGCTTGCTCTCAGAACTCCTTCTCTCAATGCTTGCTCTCAGAACTCCTTCTCCCTATGCTTGCTCTCAGAACTCCTTCTCCCTCCTCTCTGCTCTGCGCTGCTTGTGTACTGCCAACTCTCTGACGCACCTCTCTTTGCACGTCTCTCGCTTGGTCCAACCACGCACACGGCTCTTGCGCGCGCGCTTTTATAGCGCCTCAGGCGATCAAGCCGCCGGCCTTTAGGACACGCCCCTCGGTGAGCTTGCTTCGGCCCTGATTGGTGGGCACAGGCCCTCTGACTCCACCCTTGATGACGATGGGCGGGCACGCCCTTCTTCCCCGAGCTGAGCACATGCTTAATGGCGGCAATTGTAGTTGGCAATGCGAATGGCAATTGACGAAAAGGGAATGTGAACGGAATCTACTCTTATTTCACCTGGTGCAATGGAGTGTCATCTTAATGGAAGACAAGGCCTTACCCTAATACACATAATAAGGAAATAAACTACTGAACAGGGATATTATGGTGTCCTTCATGTATGCTTTATGGAACTAACTACGGGAACGCCCTTTGACTTTTATACAACACTGGAGTAAGGAGGGCGATATTTTAACAACAATTTACACTACAACAACAACAACAAAAAAACATTCTCATATCCACAACAATATATATATATATATATATATATATATATATATATATAGACTAGGAATATTATCTGAAAAGGGGCCCAGAAATCACATGAGGGGTAACTGTTTGTTACAAGCTGGCACCAATGCTAGGATTGAACCATGACACCTCCTGAGCAATATTAGCCTGGATGACACTTGATATTTTGATTTGGGACCTCACAGTGGGTTATTTTGTGAAAGAGGTCAATCGCGAAATATCTGATTTTCTCGAAAATACAAAAATGTCAATAAAATGACCAATAATTCAGTTACAAACTTATTTTTGGTGTCAAAATGAGCAGAATAACAATACATATTGTAAAAATATTGGTTTATACTATAATATCGGGAAATTTTACAAAGAATGGCAAAAAAATACAAAAAAATGCCGAATAATTATTTCGGTTTCACCGTAAACATAGAACAAAAATTGCAATAACTTCACAAATAAACATCCCATGCATATGTTTTAGGTATCAAAATCACTTCATTATTATTCCCTCACATAACAGTAACAGACAATTGGTTTACAACTGTGAATAAGACTGATTAATTACAACAAACATAACCCACCCCCCTAGTGAAACTTAAGATTCGCTGACCAGTAATATTTGTAAGAACATGATATTGATGTCATATAAACAAGTAACCATGGACTGAAAATGCTGCTAATTGCATATGTGCAAGTTTACATGTACATGAAATGAAATAACAGTCACTCAGAGTCCGTTTCAATTGCCACACTGTATGGGTTGTGACACACGCGGGGACCCTGTACTGTCTTTCCCTCGTGGTCCCCCTGTACTGTCTTTCCCTCATGGTCCCCCTGTACTGTCTTTCCCTCGTGGTCCCCCTGTGCTGTCTTTCCCTCGTGGTCCCCCTGTGCTGTCTTTCCCTCGTGGTCCCCCTGTGCTGTCTTTCCCTCGCAGTCCCCCTGTACTGTCTTTCCCTCGTGGTCCCCCTGTGCTGTCTTTCCCTCGTGGTCCCCCTGTGCTGTCTTTCCCTCGCAGTCCCCCTGTGCTGTCTTTCCCTCGCGGTCCCCCTGTGCTGTCTTTCCCTCACGGCCCCCCTGTGCTGTCTTTCCCTCGCGGTCCCCCTGTGCTGTCTTTCCCTCGCGGTCCCCCTGTGCTGTCTTTCCCTCACGGTTCCCCTGTTCTGTCTTTCCCTCATGGTCCCCCTGTGCTGTCTTTCCCTCGTGGTCCCCCTGTGCTGTCTTTCCCTCACGGTCCCCCTGTGCTGTCTTTCCCTCGTGGTCCCCCTGTGCTGTCTTTCCCTCGTGGTCCCCCTGTGCTGTCTTTCCCTCGTGGTCCCCCTGTGCTGTCTTTCCCTCGCGGTCCCCCTGTGCTGTCTTTCCCTCGTGGTCCCCCTGTACTGTCTTTCCCTCGCGGTCCCCCTGTACTGTCTTTCCCTCGCGGTCCCCCTGTGCTGTCTTTCCCTTGTGGTCCCCCTGTGCTGTCTTTCCCTTGTGGTCCCCCTGTGCTGTCTTTCCCTCGTGGTCCCCCTGTGCTGTCTTTCCCTCGTGGTCCCCCTGTGCTGTCTTTCCCTCGTGGTGCCCCTGTACTGTCTTTCCCTCACGGTCCCCCTGTGCTGTCTTTCCCTCGCGGTCCCCCTGTGCTGTCTTTCCCTCGTGGTCCCCCTGTGCTGTCTTTCCCTCGTGGTCCCCCTGTTCTGTCTTTCCCTCGTGGTCCCCCTGTGCTGTCTTTCCCTCGTGGTCCCCCTGTGCTGTCTTTCCCTCGTGGTGCCCCTGTACTGTCTTTCCCTCGCGGTCCCCCTGTGCTGTCTTTCCCTCGCGGTCCCCCTGTGCTGTCTTTCCCTCGTGGTCCCCCTGTGCTGTCTTTCCCTCGTGGTCCCCCTGTGCTGTCTTTCCCTCGTGGTCCCCCTGTGCTGTCTTTCCCTCGTGGTGCCCCTGTGCTGTCTTTCCCTCGTGGTCCCCCTTTACTGTCTTTCCCTCGCGGTTGTCAGCTCTTTCACGAGCCTCGATTCAGTATACAAAAAAAAAAAACACTCCGTTATTACAGGTACACGCAGCTATGCACTTCAGGTTCTTGGCCCTACAAGAGCATCTGGCAGTTGCACAATTTTTGCACTTGCAGCAGACTATGTCTGTGAACTCGTTTGGCAGAGGATCGTCCACACTGACGTGTGGGTGTAGTCTCCTCGTAGCATTCTCGTACCATCCACTTCCAATGGGCGACTCGATTTCAGGGATTGGTACATCTGCCTGGTACCACAACTGAGCCTGGTGGTGTGCGCGTTTGATGTGTTGCTCAAGACATTTTCGAGTTGGCGGAAGCTTTTCTTGGTCTTTGGTGCCCTTTTGAAACATGCGGTATCGCACATCGTTGATGTTAGTTTCGTCCGAAGCTGGTGAGTAAATGCGGCAGAAGAACTCTTCCACACTCCGTATGGTGGATTCTGACAGTGTGCCACGTCCGAGGTCATTAAGCAATGCTCCGTGTTGCTGGAATACCTTCCATGTCGTCTTTTTCCCGTGTCCACTTGGTTGACTGACTGTGTCACATCCTGTAACCGCATGGTACGTCAGGATGTTACGCTGCATGGTCGGTGTCAACTGTATGTCGTGCACAGCCACATAACGCCGTTGCTGCCTTGTGCCAGCTCTCATCCAGAGCTCTCCACTTAATTGTCCCGCGAAGTGTGTGAGCAGTACCAATACGTCGGTGTCCCTGCACGAGACTATGATCCGTTCGTATCCATCCATATAGGCCGCCTTAGCATGCATTATTATACGTGTATCGGCCTCCCCGTGAGATGATTGCAGCTGTTCAACATCAGACCCCAGTGACGATGCTACTTTGGTTTATTCCTCAAACCCACCTGCAGTGATCGACTCACAAGTGGGTCGGCTCTTTTTTGCCTCCAACATCATTTGATCGCTGAGAAAGTTGGTCAGATTTGCCTTGTTTTCTGGTAAGTCCATGAACTGCTTCCAGTTGGCAGGGAGTGGAATCTCTCTGCTGTCGATCTTGCGCCGGATAGAACGTACTCGCCCCTCTCTCCTTTCCCGGGTCCCAGACTTGATTGATGTCATACGATATCGATCGAAAACCACATCGACTCTTGAGCAGTGCTGATTGAAATGACTGAACACTGATGCATTGAAGACATCAGCCAGATCTCCAAATGACTTTGCCCCCGTTGGTTTTCCAATGGCTTGTACCAATGCCTGACCATCTATGATAAAACATGTCTTAAGCGAAGACACTGGCAGGACCTCGACAGTTACTCCACCCTCCAAGATCTTCCCGAGCGCAGCTTTATTCGTAGGACGTAGGCTTCCTGCCGTGTCTGCCAATGAGAGTGGTACCGGTGTTAGTTCATGACTCAGAATACTTTTAAGGTCTATATCACGTCCGGAGTCCTGTGCCACAAGAAGCCGCTGGAACAGAAGCCTGTCTGCTTTGATGGTTTGACGCTTTTGACTAGCATCCTTCATCTTTTCTAGTGTGTACATTGTCGTCAGTGTAGGACTCTGTGACTGTTTCAATTTTACATGAAAGCCGACGTCTTGTTTGCAAATCCGTGATTCCACAAATTCCTTGATCTTTGATTCTCCATGGGTTTCAGCGGTCAGTAAAGCGTCCTTGATGTTTTCAGGGGCAACATCCATTGTCATCAGACAGGTCAACTCGTCGCCTAAGTTGCTCTCACTGTCAAATATTTGGAATCGTGAGAACTGTTCCTGTAGCTTTTGAACATCTTTTCTGTCCCTCTTTATTCTTGCTGGACCGACATCTTTGTACGCAGATGGTGCATACTCTGTGTCATCGATTGCCATGCCAAACATTGAAGTGGTCTCGTCAACAATTCGGCTTCGCTCGTTGTATGTCAGGCACCATTTGTCCCTTGCACTGTCTGTTCGAGTTATTCCTATCAGACCACCAGCGACTTTCCCGACTTTGTTAACGTGCTCCAGTGCAAGATCAGTGCTAATTTGGTTGAAGCTCTTGCGTGTTGATTTCACAACAAAGTCACCATCCATGAATTGTTGGTAGACGTCTGGATGTGAACTGTCTAGTTGACTTATATCAGCACCATATATCACTCCCCAGCGTGTGTAGTTTGTGTGGTCGTAGTGAGCAAACCAAGGCAGCATGGCCATAGATGCTGACTTATGCATCTGCCAGTCTCCGGTTCGTTCTGCACGTATGAACTGCAGCAAGACCAATACCATTTTCATGTAGTGTCTCCAATAGAGACCTGTTGGAGATAAGGTTTTGTCATACTGCTCCAGGAGTTCAAGGAGATGCGCATCCTTCACTGCTTCCTCCAGTTGTGCCCTGTGTTGCTTGTAACTTCCAGCATCAACCTGACATTCAGCCATCAATTCAGAGTATCGTTCCCACACATCTAAGAGGCTGTATATTTCTCCCTTGGTGATGCCAATAGAAATCTCATGTGCGACAGTTTTCAGACAAATCTCCCTAGGGTTTGGCTGCATCATTGGATCATGCTCACGGCCAGCTTTTCGTGTGAAGTTGACATAACATTTGAGATGGTACCGTACATCTCCAGCTACGAGGTCGTTCACACAAGCCAATCTGCAGCTCAAGAGAGGGTCAGTCTGAGCGGCTAGACGCAGCTTTTTAGAGAATGACAGGGATGCTGCAAGTCGGGTCTTGTCTTTGGACGTTTGCTGGCAGAAAACACACAGGTCCGTGTTCAATGCCTTGGCCTTGCTTCGCAGTACCTGAGAGGCTTGGTCGCCTGCGTTGGTCGAAGCACCCTCCTCTGCACAGGAGGTCTTAGTTTCAAAAAAAAAATTCCATCGACTGAGATGCATAGCACTTGTGAAAGTGCCATAACAGTCTTTGTGATAAACAAATTCAGTGTCACCAGATACAGATTGAAAACTTGCAGCTTCCAATCTCTCCACTACGTCCCACCTTGCATAGTCTTGGTATTTTTTGCGCTCACTCAGTGCATGCTGCACTCTCTCCAGTCCGTTGCTTCCAAGCTTTCTAGTTGGTTTGTTAGACTGTTTCTGACATATAAAGCAAATGTTCCAATTAGTTGTAGTGTCCACGCTTCTTTTACTCGGCTGTATGTGTGCTGCTGGTTCCATGACGCCACTGCTGATCAGCACCTGTTCAAAAGAAAAATACGTTATATCTAGAAGCTAAAACCGACACCATTTTGATAAGCCAAGATTATTTAACATGATTAACAAAACAATCAACTTTTGGCAACATTAGATATATATTATATCACAAACTGGTTAGTGGTTATGGTACAAATATGGACGGATTATGTATATTTAATTGATATTATATTTGTATAGATATTCATTACGATTTGAAAATGAATAAACAAGAAATATGGAATGAAAAAAGCAAAGCAAATCGTACGCTGTGGTGGGGAATGTAACGATCGTTAAACCATGGTACAGCCGACTGTTGCAACAACATTTATGGGGGGGGGGGGGGTGGGTTATGTTTGTTGTAATTAATCAGTCTTATTCACAGTTGTAAACCAATTGTCTGTTACTGTTATGTGAGGGAATAATAATGAATGATTTTGATACCTAAAACATATGCATGGGATGTTTATTTGTGAAGTTATTGCAATTTTTGTTATATGTTTACGGTGAAACCGAAATAATTATTCGGCATTCTTTTGTATTTTTGCCATTCTTTGTAAAATTTCCCGATATTATAGTATAAACCAATATTTTTACAATATGTATTGTTATTCTGCTCATTTTGACACCAAAAATAAGTTTGTAACTGAATTATTGGTCATTTTATTGACATTTTTGTATTTTCGAGAAAATCAGATATTTCGCGATTGACCTCTTTCACAAAATAACCCACTGTGAGGTCCCAAATCAAAATATCAAGTGTCATCCAGGCTAATATTGCTCAGGAGGTGTCATGGTTCAATCCTAGCATGGGTGACAGCTTGTAACAAACAGTTACCCCTCATGTAATTTTTTGAGATTATATTCCTCGTCTAATATATATATACATATATATATATATATACATATACATATATATATATATATATACATCAAATATATATATATATATATATATATATATATATATATATATATATATATATATATATATATATATATATATATATATATATATATATATATATATATATATATATATATATATATATATATATATATATATATATACAGACTTGGAATTTAATATGGAATATTTTTTTTGTGGGGGTGAACTTACTTTTCAAGATGACTTAGAACCAAAAGTTCATTGGAATTATGTTGAAATTATTCTAGATTTTGTTAATGTGACCTTTAAAAGAAACAAAAACCATATTTGACATTTCAAAGCAAATAAATTGATCCTTAAAAGTGATGTCAACTGATATCGAACTCAATTCAAGGACAGTACTGTGTTAAACCTCTGTGCGTTTTCCAGAAGTATCTCTTTATTTTGCACATTAGCCAAAATTTTTTTTAACAAAAACAAAAGTTAAATTACGACTGGGATTACCGACAGTAAAATTACAGTTCAGTACTTCGTGTAACCCCCACGAGCATTCAGGAGAGCATGTACACGTCGAGGCATGCTGTTCACGAGATTTGCCAAGGTTTGGACAGGAATCGCTTGCCATGCAGTTACAATAGCCTGCTGCAATTCACGCACAGAGGCAGGCTGCTGGTCCAAGTTGTCGATTTGACGCGTTAATTCTGCCCACAAGTTCTCTATCGGATTCATATCCGGGGACATGGCAGGCCACTCCATATGCTCTACACCACGGTCAGCAAGAAAGTGTTGGATCATGCGAGCATGATGAGGCCGTGCATTGTCATCTTGGGAGACAAAGTTTCCTCGAAAGGCTGCACGAGCAAATGGAAGCAATGTTTCTTCCAGAATGGCCCTGTGCTTGAACTGGTTCAGGTTTCCATTCAGAACAACCAGGTCAGTTTTGCCCCCTGCATGAAAAGCAGCCCAAACGGTCACCCCACCACCTCCAGCTTGGACTCTTGGCACTATACAATCTTCGTTGTGGGCTTCATGCACTTGTCTGCGCACTCGGACGTGGCCATCTTGACGATAGACCAGAAATCTAGACTCGTCACTGAAGGTCACGTGATTCCAGTGTCCTGGCTGCCATTGACGGTGCTCTCTGGTCCACTGCAATTGGCGCTGGCTGTGTTGTCTGGTCAGGCATGGCTTTCTCAGGGGACGCCTGGCACGATAGCCTGCTTGGACCAGTCATTGGTTGACTCGCCTTCTGGATACAGGCACATTTGTCAGTTGCTGCCACTCAGCCCTAAGCCGATTAGCTGACTTGGTACGGCCATTGCAGACTCACCGGTGCAGCTGGCGATCATCTCTCCTTGTGGTTCTGCGTGGACGTCCTGGCCTCAGTATTGGAGTCGGGACACCCCTCTGAGCATTTCGTTTCAGGATCTTTGACACCTGACCTTGAGTGGTGCCATACTGCCGAGCAATGGCACGCTGTTTCATGCCAGAATTTCGTAAAGCCACCACTCCATGACAAACAGCATTGTCAAGTTGACGGACCATCTCCAGAGGAAGCGGCAATAACTTTTGTAGACGTGCAGCAGTTGTTTTCCACTAATACAGAACGCAACAACCCTTATATACCCGATTGTGAAGCCAATCGTCAAATGTACCTGTCCTTACATTTTGTCACGCCACCTGTGATATTATCCTGTTATTGACTTCTTGCTGCGAAAGACAATCAGTGACATGGTTATTTCAACAAAGACATCACCGAAGGGTAAAAGAAACTCACCAGATTGATATACTGAGTTCAGAAAGTAAACCCAAGTCAAGAAAGAAAAAAAAATTCCATATTACATGCCAAGTCTGTATATACACTCTTGGCATTTAATATGGAATATTTTTTTTTTCTAGACTTGGGTTTACTTTCTTAACTCAGCATATCAATCTGTTGAGTTTCTTTTACACTTCGGTGATTTATTTGTTAAAAGAACCATGTCACTGATTGTCTGTCGCAGCAAGAAGTCAACAACAGGATTATATCACAGGTGGCGTGGCAAAATGTACGAACAGGTGCATTTGATGATTGGCTTCACAGTCGGGTATACAAGGGTTGTTGTGTTCTGTATTAGTGGAAAACAACTGCTGCACGTCTCCAAAAGTTATTGCCGCTTCCTCTGGAGAAAGTCCGTCAACTCGACAATGCTGTTTTTCATGGAGTGGTGGCTTTACGAAATTACGGCATGAAACTGCGTGCTATTGCTCGGCAGTATGGCATCACTCAAGGTCAGGTGTCAAAGATCCTGAAACGAAATGCTCAGAGGGGTGTCCCTACTCCAATACCGAGGCCAGGACGTCCCCGCAGAACCACAAGGAGGGATGATCGCCAGCTGCACCGGTTAGTCCGCAATGGCCGTACCAATTCAGCTAATCGGCTTAGGGCTGAGTGGCAGCAACTGACAAATGTGCCTGTATCCAGAAGGCTAGTCAACCAACGACTGGTTCAAGCAGGGCTATCGTGCCAGGCGTCCCCTGAGAAAGCCACGCCTGAGCAGACAACACCGCCAGCGCCGATTGCAGTGGGCCAGAGAGCACCGTCAATGGCAGCCAGGACATTGGAATCACGTGACCTTCAGTGACGAGTCCAGATTTCTGGTCTATCGTCAAGATGACCGCGTCCAAGTGCGCAGACAAGTGCATGAAGCCCACGACAAAGATTGTATAGTGCCAAGAGTCCAAGCTGGAGGTGGTGGGGTGACCGTTTGGGCTGCTTTTCATGCAGGGGGCAAAACTGGCCTGGTTGTTCTGAATGGAAACCTGAACCAGTTCAAGTACAGGGCCATTCTGGAAGACACATTGCTTCCATATGCTCGTGCAGCCTTTTGAGGAAACTTTGTCTTCCAAGATGACAATGCACGGCCTCATCATGCTCGCATGATCCAACACTTTCTTGCTGACCATGGTGTAGAGCATATGGAGTGGCCTGCCATGTCCCCGGATATGAATCCAATAGAGAACTTGTGGGCAGAATTAACGCATCAATGGCAGCCAGGACACTGGATTCACGTGACCTTCAGTGACGAGTCTAGATTTCTGGTCTATCGTCAAGATGACCGCGTCCGAGTGCGCAGACAAGTGCATGAAGCCCACGACGAAGATTGTATAGTGCCAAGAGTCCAAGCTGGAGGTGGTGGGGTGACCGTTTGGGCTGCTTTTCATGCAGGGGGCAAAACTGATCTGGTTGTTTTGAATGGAAACCTGAACCAGTTCAAGTTCAGGGCCATTCTGGAAGAAACATTGCTTCCATTTGCTCGTGCAGCCTTTCGAGGAAACTTTGTCTTCCAAGATGACAATGCACGGCCTCATCATGCTCGCATGATCCAACACTTTCTTTCTGACCGTGGTGTAGAGCATATGGAGTGGCCTGCCATGTCCCTGGATATGAATGCAATAGAGATCTTGTGGGCAGAATTAACGCGTCAAATCGACCACTTGGACCAGCAGCCTGCCTCTGTGCGTGAATTGCAGCAGGCTATTGTCACTGCATGGCAAGCGATTCCTGTCCAAACCTTGGCAAATCTCGTGAACAGCATGCCTCGACGTGTACGTGCTCTCCTGAATGCTCGTGGGGGTTACACGAAGTACTGAACTGTAATTTTACTGTCCGTAATCCCAGTCGTAATTTAACTATTGTTTTTGTTAAAAAAAAATTTGGCTAATGTGCAAAATAAAGAGATGCTTCTGGAAAACGTACAGAAGTTTAACACAGTACTGTCCATGAATTTTGGTTCGATATCAGTTTACATCACTTTCAAGGATCAATTTATTTGTTTCGAAATGTCAAATGTGGTTTTTGTTTCTTTTAAAGGTCACATTAACAAAATCTAGAATAATTTCACATAATTCCAATGAACTTTTGGTTCTAAGACATCCTGAAAAGTAAGTTCATCCCCACAAAAAAAATATTCCATATTAAATGCCAAGTCTGTGTATATATATTGTTGCGGATATGGGATTTGGCCTCCATATCCGCTTGTAAATATTCCCCTATTTCCCCAATACTCCCCTATTTCCCCAATACTCCCCAACTATCCCCAATCCCCCATTCCCTAGTCCCATTGTCTGTAAACAACACTCTGTAGAACCGACCTTCCCCTTTTTCCCCCATTAAATGTCGTGCCCAGGTCCACCGCATCTCACGTAGACAACTTTCGGACATCTTGCTAGTTATTCTTAGTCTATGTCAGTTAAGGACTCGTTTCCATTAATTCTGACTCTTCGTTGCACCAGAATGTGATTGTATGGCACCAGTAGTGAGTTTAGGACCTCCCCATACCTCCTCCCATCTTCCTCATGAAACAACAACAACAACAACAACTACAACAACAGTGCGCGGGGAGTGTGCGTCCTCACACCGGCTTGGTTAGCCGCCATTGCCCATGTGCTCCGGCGGGGTTACCACGAAGGGGCTGACTGTCGGCCCCTCGTCAAGGGCGGAGCCCGGTAACCCCCAGCACCCAATAAGAAGCGGCGGGCCGATTCCATCTGGGGCGGAGCTAACGAGCCGAGGGCGTGTCACTCCCCGCCGGATATACGCAGCCACTTACCGGACGTGACGTCAGAGATGCGCCCGAGCTTGAAAAGAGAAGTCGCCACCTCCGAGCGCTGAGAGACCTCCCGCATCTCTGGACCGGACCGGGTCGATTCTGCCCCTGAGCCAAGGTGCACCTTGAGCCTCGACTACCTGCCCTTCCTTGCCATCAATCCCCGTGTGAGTCAGTCTTGTCCTGTTTATCTGTGGTCTGTCGGGGTTACTATAAGACCGTGATTAAGTGCCTACCTTCCTATGCTGTCTCTCTTGTCCTTGTAATCTAACGTTCCGAAATATTATAACCTCCTCCGGAGGTCTTGAGAACTGTACCCCTGGTGTCGTGTCATTTTAACCCAGCCGTTGTGTCCTTTCCTCAATTGATTTAGCGTAGCGCGACTCGGCCAACGTTCGAGTATAATCGGGTAAACTGTGCAGACGCGGTCATACCAAACCGCTCGGTAAACCAACATCCACAACCGCGTCTGTAACATTTGGTGTCGAGGAGTGGGATTCGGACCTGGGACTAAATTCAGTTAGGCCCAAATTTTGGAACACCAATTGTACCATTAGGGTAACATTTTGGTGTCGGGAAGTGGAATTCGATCCGGAGCGCGTTTCACGCGCTCGAAATTATAACGGCGAAATTTGATTTTGTTTTACGAAAATAAAAACCCGAATTTTGAAAGTCGCGCTATGGCAGACCAAGACGGCTGGGTTCCGGTAGAGGAGAGTGAGGCAGGGTCGATCCAGGACCAAATTGAGGGACATGAGGAGAGCGAAGCAGTGAGGGTAGCAGACGCACGAAATGGCACCTCGCACATGGCCACGGCGACCACGCCCGCGACCGTGGTAGCGCCGCTGGTGGATTCGAACCTTTTCCTCCTGCAAATGAGGGCCCTTATGGAACAAATGGGTGAGCGATTGGAGGGCCAAATGGGGGTAATGGGGAACCGGATGGATGCTCAGGGTGAGCGATTGGAGGGCCAAATGGGGGCCCAGATCGGGGGGTTAGGGAGTAGAATAGAGGGATTAGACAATAGAATAGGGGAAATACAGGAGGGGTTAATGGGGGTAGAAAACAGAATGGCCGTTCAGGAGAATCAAATGGAAGGGATGAAAAAGGGGTTAGAGGGGTTAGAAAACAGTATGGAAGGCAAATTGAGGGACATGAGGGACCAAGCGGAAAGGGAAGTTAAACAAATGGGGCAGCAGATAGAGGGGGTCAGAATGGGGGTAGAAACCAAACTGGATGCTCACAGGGAGGAAATGGAGCAGATGAGGGTGGCATCTGGGCAGGAGATGCAAGTGATGGGAGAGGAGATCAGAAGAGGTGTGAGTGAGGAGGTCGGAGGAGTGCGCGAGGAGGTGAGGCACTGTAAGGAGCACATGGAGAAGGAGGTGAGAAAGGGGACTGTAAAGTTACAAGGGGGCATAGAGGACCTGACGCAGGAGGTGGAACAGCTGACGGAGGGACAAAAAGGACTAACGGAGCAGGTTCAAAGGAACACTGCGGTATTAGGAGGGTTAAAAGCGACACAAAATGACCTAAAAAATGACTTGGTAGCGACGAAGAGGGAATGTCAGATGGGACGTGAGGGATTGACAACGAGGTTGGACGAGGTGATAGAGGTAATGGAGACGAAGGACCGGCAGGTGAGGACGCACATGGAAACGGTCAAGGTAGCCTTGGAGGACGAGCTTGAGGAGACGTACCGGGGAATAAAAGAGGTGAAGCAGAAATTAGAAGAAGTGGAAGAAGGGATGAGCGAAATTAAGAAGCGACGGAGAGGGGATAAGAAAGAGACAAAAGAGGAGATAAAAGAATTGGTCCGAAGTCTGTGTTCGGATCGTGATGATGTGCTCATTAACCGGATGAGGGATTCGCAGGTGATGGAGGAGAAGCGAAGAGGAAGAGGACCCGGTGTAAGTGGTGACCAATATGGTCGTGCGTATGATGCGCCAGGTGATTTAAGAAGCTTGGGGGTCGAGATGGACCCGGGTGTTCGTGAGAGGCCGTTGGTGAAGTGTGCGACAGGTCTGGTGTGCGAAAGAGGAGGTGTGCGAGAAAGTCCGACTCTGGGGTGTGTGAGGAAAAAGTGCGTGCCAAGGAGTGAGGGTGCTGGCGAGAGTGAGTCGGTCGTAGCGCGTGTGCGAGGGAGCACATGGAAGCGTGGTGTGGTAAGTGTTACAGAGGGTGTGACGGGAGAGTGTGCGCAAGAGTGTGCGCGAGAAAGGTGTGTGACGGACAGGTGCATGGGGAAAGAGTGCGCTGTCAAAGGCAAGGAAGAATGCACGCCTGTGGTGAGTGTTACAGAGGGTGTGACGGGAGAGTGTGCGCGAGAGAGGTGTGTAACGGACGGGTGCATGAGGAAAGAGTGCGCTGTCAAGAGTAAGGGTGAGTGCGCTGTCAAGAATGGAGGTGAGAGTAGTGAGAGTGACAAGGAGCATGAGTTGGTTGTGACAGGTGAGAAAGGATGCACACCTGGAATGGTAGAGCGTGAGTGGGAATGCACGCTAGAATTGGTAGTGAGGCACGTGGTTGGGTGTGCGAATGAGAGCACACCTGT
This sequence comes from Myxine glutinosa, assembly GCF_964187855.1. Lineage (NCBI taxonomy): Eukaryota > Metazoa > Chordata > Myxini > Myxiniformes > Myxinidae > Myxine > Myxine glutinosa. Next base: position 90,251,021 of record NC_136268.1, read on the forward strand.
GATTGTCACAGAGGAGGTGACCGAGGAGGGGGCGCGAAGAGGTGTGTTGGTGAGGTGTGCGACCAACGAATGTGTGCCAAAGTGTTCGGTGGTCAGGTGTGTGACCAAGGCTGTGAGTGGAATGAGGGTACCTGGGTGTGTAAGGAAAGGTACGAGGAGCATGGGAACGGCTGGATGTGTGAGCAAGGAACGGGCTGCGGGGTGTAAGCATGCAGGTGAAGCATCGACGTTAAACGGGTTAGCGGTTAGAGCGACTTTCAGCCGAAGCGGGCCCTCGGTGCGTGCTGGGCCTCGCTTTGAACGGCCGCGTCCGTGCTCCACTAGGCGGAGCGGGCGGCTGGATAGGAAGGGTCGTCATGGCGACCACTTTTTGGTGAGACGTGCCGGCAGGTCGAGAGCGGGACATTGGATGGCTCCGTGCCGAGATGGTGCGTGGGATCTCGGCACGGGTAAGCCCCCGTCCCTGCACCGAATGCCGGACGCATCCAGCCGCTGGCACGGAACAACCCGCATTCATTGCTTGGCTTTACGAAGCCGGGCTTTGGACAGGAATTGGCGCACCGAGAGGCAGTAGTGAGTAGACTGTGTGATGAGGTTAGTGTTTTGGCCCCAAAATTAGAGAAAAACAAAATTTGATGATTGGCAAAGGATTGGCAGTAATGATTGGCAGATGATGGGTAGTGATTGGCAAATTTTTGATTTATTGAAATTTGATGTGCAAAATTGGTAGTGAGCGATGGGCCCGGTGGGTAAGGCTGGCATCCCTGCCACCCTTCCCATGTGGGGCAAATGCGCAATAGCTTATGGGGTGTATGGCAGTGAAAACTAGCCCGGGTGGGTTAGGATATTGATAGGGATCTAGCGAAGATGACATTAGGTAACGTTAAGGTTAGTTAGTGACTGATACCTGTAGTGGGGACGCAGGTAGATTAGTATGGATGATAATGACGAGGGAGCGCAATAGTTTAAAGGGACGACTGGGACGCGCAAGTTTCAGAGGGGAGTAGTTAGATGAGATGATGCTGTGTGAGGATTGAACAGGTGTGATTGCACAGGTGTGCAACTGGACAGGTGTGTGGAGCAGTGTGGAGCAGTGAGTGTTGTGGATCAGCGCGAATGCGCTTGGGGAGAGAAGGGTGCAGGTGGCACCAGGTGTGAGAGCACAGGTGTGCAAGTACAGGTGTGTGGAGAGAGTTGGAGTAAGTGGTACGGAGTGGTGTGCATGGTGCGAAGGTGTGGATGGGGGAAGAGTGGACCCCTTTCACGAGTACCCGGGGCGGGTAGTGTAAGTGTTAGGTAGAGGGTATAGGTAAATTGTGGTTGGATATTGGCATTTGTGGTGCGGTTGCAGAATGGTATTGTGGATGGGTGCATTAGTGTTGTGGAAATGGCTGGGCGTGTAGCCTGTTAGTGTGTGTAGTTGGTTGGGCACTCCACCACTGTGAGGATGTCGGCCAGGTGAGGCCGCAGGGGGCTCTGGGAGCCGTTAGTGTCAGTGGGGCCCGAGGATCCGGAGGACGGACCCGGGTAGCCCAGTGCCAGAGAGGGCACCGAGTGGGGAGAGCGCCAGAGGGCCTTCCCCAGGTAGTTAGGTTAGGGTAAGGAGCAGGTAAGCTCGGAGGCAACTGCAGTGGTGGAGGTGTGCAGGTGGGTAGACCTGCGGGGAGAGCTACACGTCGCGGCCCAGAAATTGTGCGAGGGCACCGGGAGATGAATCGGGGGAGTGAGACCCCAAATTGAAAAGCACCACAGTTGGTCAATGGGAATTGGTTTTTAGAACCCATAGTGTAAGTTGGCCAATGGATTGGCAGGGAAAGACCCCGGGTAATGTAAAGTTGTTAAAGTCATTTAGGAAATAGTTAGGATTGATGAACCTGTCGCACCATACGCAGCCACTTACCTGTGGTGATGATGATGACTCCACACCTGTGTTTTCTTTGTTCTGTGTGCAGGAAATAAGAATTGCTGTTTGGATTTGTGAGACGCATCACGACGTGGATGAGACATTGGGGTGATTCCATCTCTCCCTCCTTAGGAGGGACTGATGATGAATTGGTGATGGCAAATTTTGATGTTGAGTTGGAGATGGCAAATTGTGATGAGAGTTGAAAATGGCAAATTTGATTGGTTAGGAGGGAGAGAAGACGAATTTGGTTTATGGGAGGAACGGGGAAGACAGTAGGGACGGTTGTTGATTTGTAAAGTAGATGTTTATGGGTAGTGTTCTGTTTTGTGGATACAGTAAGGGGTAAGGGAGGGGCCATGTAGGTTACCTGGTGGGGGGGGGGGCATACGGTAGGAACGTACCTGTCTCACCTGGTTCCCATGTGCCCCTAGTGTGCATTACCTAATGTTGCGTGCACTTTTGCGCCCTTACCACCTTACTCACTTGTCTTCTTCTTTTGTCTCCCACCTCCGAGGATCTGGCTTTGGGGCAGAGAGAGAGGAGAGAGAGGTGCTGGCTCCGCAGTTGTGGGCCTGCACTTTCGCTGCTTGCTGCCGGGATCGATACACCATATGGACCGCAATGGTTGTGGCCGCCCACCATGGACCGCAGTTCTTTTGCGGGCAGGCACCACCCGTTGATAGACCTATGGGTCAACGTGGCACCTATGCCATACAGGTGAACCACTTTTAGTTGGCCCCCTTGACGGCCACAATTTAGAAATGGATGCGGTTGGCGCCTTTCTTTATTTTTGAAAGAGGCAAGAAGGCCAAGTGCACCACATGAAGGCAAGACCAGCGGCAGAACATCGGCCGGCTGCGACACCACCGGTGATTGTTGAACACTTTATTGGTGCACCGGATGGTGCTGACTGTACATGATGGGGTGGTGCTTTTGGTGCTTGGATGGGGTGCTCTGCACATTATTAAAGGCCGTAAGGCCACAGAGCACTCGTGGGTTGGTGTATCGATGCTGGCATGCGTGCTCTCTCTATGCATAACATCTGCATGTGTTCCTCCAAAAACAGGTCCTGGATCGTAGTATAAATATCAGCGTAGTCTTGTAAGTAATGCTCCCTACCGGCTGTATGTTTAGTTTGCGAATTCTTTCCGCGATTCGGTTATCCTGTGGGTGTGTTTCTGTGAGGAGAAGGGTGCAACGTCGCAGGGGGACATATTTACTCATTTGTGAATATCAGTAAAACTGTCGCACTCAGGGTAGAGTTAATAGTAGAGGGAACTACATCTGAGTGCCACACTAAAATAGGTAAAAATTTATCGGGTCGGGACGCCCCGAGGGTAGAGAAGGGTGCAATGTTGCGGATATGGGATTTGGCCTCCATATCCGCTTGTAAATATTCCCCTATTTCCCCAATACTCCCCAACTATCCCCAATCCCCCATTCCCTAGTCCCATTGTCTGTAAACAACACTCTGTAGAACCGACCTTCCCCTTTTTCCCCCATTAAATGTCGTGCCCAAGTCCACCGCATCTCACGTAGACAACTTTCGGACATCTTGCTAGTTATTCTTAGTCTATGTCAGTTAAGGACTCGTTTCCATTAATTCTGACTCTTCGTTGCACCAGAATGTGATTGTATGGCACCAGTAGTGAGTTTAGGACCTCCCCATACCTCCTCCCATCTTCCTCATGAAACAACAACAACAACTACAACAACAGCGCGCGGGGAGTGTGCGTCCTCACACCGGCTTGGTTAGCCGCCATTGCCCATGTGCTCCGGCGGGGTTACCACGAAGGGGCTGACTGTCGGCCCCTCGTCAAGGGCGGAGCCCGGTAACCCCCAGCACCCAATAAGAAGCGGCGGGCCGATTCCATCTGGGGCGGAGCTAACGAGCCGAGGGCATGTCACTCCCCGCCGGATATACGCAGCCACTTACCGGACGTGACGTCAGAGATGCGCCCGAGCTTGAAAAGAGAAGTCGCCACCTCCGAGCGCTGAGAGACCTCCCGCATCTCTGGACCGGACCGGGTCGATTCTGCCCCTGAGCCAAGGTGCACCTTGAGCCTCGACTACCTGCCCTTCCTTGCCATCAATCCCCGTGTGAGTCAGTCTTGTCCTGTTTATCTGTGGTCTGTCGGGGTTACTATAAGACCGTGATTAAGTGCCTACCTTCCTATGCTGTCTCTCTTGTCCTTGTAATCTAACGTTCCGAAATATTATAACCTCCTCCGGAGGTCTTGAGAACTGTACCCCTGGTGTCGTGTCATTTTAACCCAGCCGTTGTGTCCTTTCCTCAATTGATTTAGCGTAGCGCGACTCGGCCAACGTTCGAGTATAATCGGGTAAACTGTGCAGACGCGGTCATACCAAACCGCTCGGTAAACCAACATCCACAACCGCGTCTGTAACAATATTATATATATATATATATATATATATATATATATATATATAGATATATATATATATATATATATATATATATATATATATATATATATATATATATATATATATATATATATATATTATATACACATTGAGGTGATGAGGTCATTCCCGGGTGTGTGCATTTTCAATATCCTTTATTACACTGATGGAATAAATTGTGCTCAAAATGAAGTTTGATAAAATCAAAGAACGACACGTTTTACAGCAAACATTATATTTTGAAGGTAATCAAGGCTTCATGGAAATTTTGGACAACGTTCCAAATACAAACAAGTATGCTGTGGAAGGGTGAGTATATGTCTGTCTTAGTTTTTTTGTTTTTTTTCAACCATCTCATTGCATTCGTGTTACAGCAAGGATCAGCACATATGGCTAAATATTGGAGTCCCATGTCTCTCATTTGGAATATTCAGATAGGGCACAAGAACCTATTTGCCGTGTGTCCTCAAGTGCTGTTGCTGGAGATATCATTAGGGTTGTGGTCACGGAAAGCTATCTGGAAAATATTGTGAGAAGGATTAGAATAGATTAACATTTAATGTGTAACTGACATCAAACAGAGAAAATTTCAAATTCAGCATAAATTAGCTTTGCTGATCTTCGACACTGAGCCATAACATCGACCAACTCATATGTGTGGAAATGTTTGAATATTTTTGGAATAACAGCACTATTATTGGGATTCTATTGATCACAATAATTGTACAGTACCAATGTTCATTCCATCGATTAAACTTTAAGGATCGAGAATTGACAAATTTACTCTTGAAAAAGAAACAACGAATGTCTTGGCAGCTCTTTACAAATGCCTTGTTCCTGTCTTGAACAGTGCCAATCCCGTGTGGTTGGATCCTTATTTTCGAGACATGGAGCTAACCCTTCAAGCGGAGCATGATGATGACCTTCCTGAGAACCTAAGCTCAATGACCGATCGTTGGGCAAGCCCTGTGCCTGTCACACACGTAAGGAAAGCACTGTTACACAGAACCATGCACAACTCTCATGCCTTAGTAGTCTAGTCCCAAATTTGGAATAAAAAAAAAAGTGGCCTATCAGACCATAGTAGGCATTTTCAGTAAAAGTTGGAAGACATTTTTTCCCCAAAGGATTTTGGGGTGCTGAATTTATTTCCACTGTCTGCCAAGCTGAAAATGGATATTGAAGGTCTTACCGGCAAAAAAAAAAAAAATGGCCGCCACTGAAACCAAACCATTCGTGTAAAAGCAGTTATACAATCGGATCAAGAACTAATACTGTATTATTACTTGTTTCCTTTTTGTCCAGGCTAAGGTTTATTTACTTATTCGATAAATTACTGCTTTTATTCTATTATTTTCACGAGATGCGATGAAGCTGAAAGTCTCAAAATATACGTCACCAAACTTAGACTCATGGTACATACATTTTGTTGCACTGTTCCACATAGTGACTTGGTAAATTCAAACCTCTGCAGAGTCATACAAAAGGCTTTTAAAATGGTACGTGCTGCTTCCTTGCTTGACGCTCAGCATTTAAAAAGGATTGAGCATAACAACCCACATCGGTTGCATGGCATCCACAGGGAGGAGGAAATTCCTCCTTAAGAAATGCACTGCTGAGTGTGGTGATAAAAGCAGTGCCATTGTTGTGACGTCGCTGGTACCCAGAATACTTTTGGAAGTGGCGGCACTTCCCCCATACTCATTGGCTGCGTTGTGTCCATGTGAGTGTGAGTGGCAGCTCCATTATGAGCCTTAGACCTTGTACTGTATATAAAAAGGCTGTCGCTTGTGAAGTAGTGGTCTTTATTAACCACAAGACAGCAAGGATGAAGACAGCCTTCTCACCACTTTACAGACTGTCAACCTCTTTCCAATGAATGTTCCCGAAGATCTGCAAAACATTGCAACCAAGGACGCTGCCACAAAGAAGATCGAGGATGTGTACTGTATATATATATACGAGCAGAAGTACCCGGCGTTGCCGGGCGGGGGAGGGGAGGAGAACGAGTGGGGCCTGGGGGGGAGTGGGAGAAGAGGGGAGGGGAACGGAGGGGGGAGAGGCGGGGAGGCAGAGTGGAGGGGGAGTGGAGGGGGGGGAAGGGGAGGGTAGGGGGAAGGGGAGCAGTCAAGTGGAAGCTCTTTTAGGGAGAATTTATATCTTAAAGGGGAGGGGGGAAGGGTGGGGAGAGGGGGAAGGGGAGCAGTCAGAAGTGGAAGGTCTTTTATTGAGAATTTATATCTTAAAGGGGAGGGGAGGGGGGAGGCAGGAGAGGCAGGGGAGTGGCTCACGTTTCTGAGTGAATGTGGCTCACGTTTCTGAGTTAAGTGTGATGCTGATCACGAAGAAGAAGAAGCCATAGTACCAAATTTGTGCACTTCCGGCATTGTTTATTTGTATTCAAATGTCTGGTAATTGTTTTGTATTTATTTATGCGAATGTGTACTTGTATATAACTGCCATTAATTTAAAAGGGCTTCGGCACTATCGAGCGATTTTTTTTATATATTTTTTATTGTTATTATTTTTTAACTCCAAAAAAACCGAACTTTTTTTTTTCAATTTTTTTTTCTTTTCCTAAAACACTCCCAGGCACTCACTGATGAAGCTCTGAAAGTTTGATGAAGATCCGTTCAGCCATCTCTGAATAAAACGCGGACACACACACACAACTCGCGTATATATATATATATATATATAACTTAGACTCATATATATATATATAACATATATATTATATATATATATATAACTTGTATATATATCGGGATTTAAATTTAATTCAAAAATTAATCCAGACGTCTATTCTCTTTCAAATATTCAAACCGACAGAGGTAGTTATTTATCACATCATCTGTAGAATTTTCACCCTTTTACTCAACCCCGTTTCGCTGTTATTTGGTGGAGCAAAAAGTCAACTGAGCTTTATAGATATTTATATTGTTGCGGTTTTAGAACCCACACTTGTGTAAATATGAAACTCTTGTAAATATGACATTAAAAGATTAAAGGTTGCCCTGTATGGTCGGTGCCGCGTCGTAGCGGCGAGCGGCACGATTCCGGGGGGAGAAGGGCCAGGTCGGACCCTCGCCCCCTAGCGGGGGCGGTGTTCCGACCGGGTGAGGTTGGGTCATCGGGCCGGAGACCGCAAGGGCCCGCGCCGAGATGGACCTTGGAACCTCGGTCCGAGTATGCCTCCTCCTCAGAATCGTAACTGCCGGATGGACCCAACCTACAGGAGACAAACCACCGTATGCATTGCTCGGTTTTTCGAAGCCGAGCTGTGAAAATGATGTAATGACGTACCGAGAGGCTCAAGTTAGTGAACAAATAGCAGTATTGATTGGAATGGTAGTGGTACCATTCATTTTTGGGCAGATGAGCTATAGGCTTATGGCGTGGCAGTACAAACTAGCCCGGGAGGGTTAGGATAAATGATAGGATCTAGAAAGATGACCATAGGTGACTTGAGAATTAAGTAGCGACATTGTACAAGTATTGGGGACGTAGAGTAGAGTAGTTGGTTGATAATGACGTGGGATGTGCGTAGTATAAGGGATGACGGGGAGCACTAATATTAGAAGGGAGTAGTTAGTTTAAATGATGCTGTGTGTATAAGAATCTTTGTGGTGAGCGTGATGAGGAATTGAGAGGCAATGCTCGGGAAGGATGTGTGTGTGTGTAAAAGTGTATGAATGGAGTATTGAGGATGTGTGTTATAGTGCATTGAGTGCATTGGCTTGCATGGTGTGCAAGGAGAGAAGGGTTATGTGGAATAAATGGTGTGGAGTGCTCGTTGGGTGGAGTGAGTATTGTGGGATGAGTGGAGTGCATGGTGCGAAGGAGTGGATGGGGGAAGGATGGACCCCTTCACGAATACCCGGGGAGGGTAGTTTAAAAGTAGGTCGAGGGAGTAGGTAAATTTGGTTGGATATTGACATCTGTGGTGCTGAAAGTAGCCAGGTATTGCTTGGTTTGGTGCATGAGTAAAGTGAAATGGCTGGGCGTGTGGCCTGTTAGTGAGAATGGTTAAATGGGCACTCCGCCACTGGTAGTCTGTCAGCCAGGTGAGGCCGCAAGTAGGCTCTGGGAGCCAGGTAGTAGAGTTCAGTGGGGCCCGTGGATCCCGAGAGAGGACCCGGGTAGCCCGATGCCAGAGGGGGCATTAGTGGGGTAAGGGAGCCAGAGGGCCTTCCCCAGGTTAGGGTGAGGAGCTAGGTAAGCTCGGGTGGCAACTACAGTGGCGGAGGTGTGCAGGTGAGCGGACCTGCTGGTGAGCCACACGACCCAGCCTCGGAATTGTGCGAGGGCACAGATAGAAAAATCAGGGGAGTGAGACCCCAAATTGGAGAGCGTCACAGTATGTGCAATGGGAATTGGTTTTTTGAACCACATAGAGTGAAGATGGCCAATGGATTTGCAGGGCAAGACCCCAGGTAGAGTAAAAGAGTTAATGTCATTTAGAAGATAGTTAGGAGAAAACCTCTTCACACCATCCGCATCCACTCACCTGGGTGATAGACTCCACACCATGTTTTGTGAACTATTTGGAATGAAAGACGCATCTTGACATGGGGGAGACATTGTATGTGATTCCATCTCTTCCTGCTTAGGATGGATTGATAACGAATTTGGCATTAGGGGAGATATGGGGGACAAGACGTTAGCGACGAATTTGTAAAGTTGTAGATTGTGTAAACACGGTGTAGGGCAAGGGTAGGGTAGGTGACATGACGGGTGACGAACGTTAGGGACGAGCTTTCTCGGCTCGCGCTCCCGCGCCCCTCATCTTGCATTGCCTTGTTTTTATGTGTACCCTTGCTGCCCTTGCCCCGCTAATCTGCTTTGTCCTCCTTCCCCACTCATGGACCTTGTTCTTTTGTGCCCGAGGGGAGTGTGCAGGTGTCCGCAGTTGTGCGCCCGCACCCTTGCTGCCTCATGCCTGCACTGATGCACCATATGGACCACACGTTCTGTGGCCTGGCACCACTTATGGACCACACGTTCTGTGGCCTGGCACCTCTGCTGGGACCGACCATTGTTGCCAGCAGTATCTGGCTTGTGGACCACTGTTTTAAGTGGCATCTATGCCCAGCAGTCGGACCACCTGAGTTGGCCCTGCTGGCCATGAATAAAAAAGCGGACGCGGTGTGTGCCCTTTTTAATAAATAGTAACATCAAGCAAGAAGATCAAAGCAAGATACATCGGCCCAGCTGAGAAGAGAAGAAGAAGACACCATGTATTATTTTTGAAATGTGCATTGAGTGGATGGGGCTCTGGGAGCCAGGTAGTAGAGTTTCCCCTGCAAGATCTTCCCCTGCAAGAAGATCAAGGCAAGATACATCGGCCCAGCTGAGAAGAGAAGAAGAAGACACCATGTATTATTTTTGAAATGTGTTTTGTACATTTTTCATGGATGGTGCTTTTATGGTGCTTATTGGTGCATTTCTTTATTATCGGTGCATATAGGTACATCTGGTATGGTGTATCGGTGCAGTGCATGGCAATGGCATTTTTCCTCTTTTCAAACATCTCTTCTTTTCCCACAAAAGACAGGTCCTGGGTTGCAGTTTGTAAATAATTAGTGTTTTGTAAATAATGCTCCCCACCGGCTTTATGTGTAGTTTGAAGACAATTCCGTAATTCGGTTAATTGTGGGCGTGAGTCGGTTCGGTAGGATGCAACGCAGCAGGTGGGGACATATCTAGTGTTAAAACTGTCGCACTCAGGGTGAGGTTAAAAGTAGAGGGTAACCACACCTAAGTGTCACACTAATTTAAAAGATAGTTCCTTTTGTTTCGGCTCGGGCCGAGCCTGGAAAAAGGGAGGGTACAGTGTTGCGGTTTTGAACCCACACTTGTGTAAATATGTAACTCTTGTAAATATGACATTAAAAGGTTAAAGGTTGCACCCCTAGTTAGTCCACCAGCAACACGTAGGCCACCATAGAACTTTAGTTATTTCATTATTATGTGTTTTAGATAAGGCCGTGTTTCCAATAGTTGAATCTGCGTTGCATCAATTAAATAAGAGTAGGTCCCCAATCCAATTCCGGCCATTTTGCCAATCTCTCTCTCCCAGCGACGCCATTACGTGCCTCTGCCAGCAGCAGCCGCCTCAGCGCTCGCTCAAGCCGCCATTAACCATGCGGTCAGGCCCGAGGAAAAAGGGGGCGGAATGCCAAGAACAAGGTGTGGCCTGTCAACCAGCCGTCAAAGGCGTGGCTGGTAAGCCCTCACCAGCCAACCAGGGCTGAGGGAATATCGCTGGCAGGCATCGTTTTGGAGGGTGCGGAGTGATCTTGGCTCGCATGATATAAGCGTGAACGCAAAGCCCTTTCACGGACTTGCCGGGAGCACGCGCTGATCATAGAACAATTGGGAAAGGCGCGCTTGTTTCGAAGGACTCGTGCGAGAGCGGCACTATTAACAGGACTTATTTTGATGAGAGAGCGCTGGTTGGACTTGGTCGGGAGAGTGCATTGCAAACGGACTTGTTGGAGACGCGCTTATGAAGAAGGATTTGAGAACTGATACGGAGCGCACATTTGCGAAAGGACTCACTCGCCGGCGCTGATTAAGAGGACTTTGAGAGAGAGAGCGTTTGGCGCGAACGTACAGGTGGTACGTACGAAGGACACCAGCCTTCCCCCCCCCCCCCCGCTATATGTAAGGTCAGGTCGCGTTCCGACGATACGCAGAGCTGGCCTGCCGGGTTTTCGCCCGCTGGACCGGAATCGACTGGAGCCTGGACCCTCTACCTGGACCTTCCACCCTACCAGCTACAATCCCTGTGTGAGTGTGTCTGTTTGTCTGGGATCCTAAGTTAAGACTGTTTTTAAGACTGCCCTGTGTCCTGCTTCTTCTTCTTCCTTTCTGGTACATTCTTTCCTTTCCTCTTTTTTTTGGTTGTAATAAATTCACCTGTTCTTTCTGGTTTCGTCTTAATCCCTTCGCTTTCGTCTTTTCTCAATTGAGTACCTGTGGCACGATTAGGAACCGCTATAATCGGGTTTAGTCTCATTGTTAACGGCTCGGATCACGGATTGCCATCCGCTCGGCGTTTTCCATCGTATCCGTGGTTCGAGCAGGAGTTATTTCCCTGCTTTACGGTCGGGTTACTAAGTAGGTATTTGGGACTACTTTGACCAATGACCCTAGCTAATACCGACCGGAAGGAGCGTTATAACTTCTAAGGACTCGGGACGGCCAGCTAAAAAGACAAGGGGATTAACCCCCTCCCTTGATAAGGGGAGCGCCGACCCCCGAGATCCGTAACAATATTATATCTATCTATCTATATCTATCCATCTATCGATCTATATATATATATATATATATATATATATATATATATATATATATATTTATATATATATATATATATACACACACACACACACACACACAGTCTTGCCATTTAATATGGAATTTTTTTTTGTGGGGGTGAACGTACTTTTCAAGATGTCTTAGAACCAAAAGTTCATTGGAATTATGTTGAAATTATTCTAGATTTTGTTAATGTGACCTTTAAAAGAAACAAAAACCACATTTGACATTTCAAAACAAATAAATTGATCCTTGAAAGTGATGTAAAATGATATCGAACTCAATTCATGGACAGTACTGTGTTAAACTTCTGTACGTTTTCCAGAAGTATCTCTTTATTTTGCACATTAGCCAAAAAAAATTTCAACAAAAACAAAAGTTAAATTACGACTGGGATTATGGACAGTAAAATTACAGTTCAGTACTTCGTGTAACCCCCACGAGCATTCAGGAGAGCATGTACACGTTGAGGCATGCTGTTCACGAGATTTGCCAAGGTTTGGACAGGAATCGCTTGCCATGCAGTGACAATAGCCTGCTGCAATTCACGCACAGAGGTGGGCTGCTGGTCCAAGTGGTCGATTTGACGCGTTAATTCTGCCCACAAGTTCTCTATCGGATTCATATCCGGGGACATGGCAGGCCACTCCATATGCTCTACACCACGGTCAGCAAGAAAGTGTTGGATCATGCGAGCACGATGAGGCCATGCATTGTCATCTTGGAAGACAAAGTTTCCTCGGAAGGCTGCACGAGCAAATGGAAGCAATGTTTCTGCCAAAATGACCCTGTACTTGAACTGGTTCAGGTTTCCATTCAGAACAACAAGGTCAGTTTTGCCCCCTGCATGGAAAGCAGCCCAAACGGTCACCCCACCACCTCCAGCTTGGACTCTTGGCACTATACAATCTTCGTTGTGGGCTTCATGCACTTGTCTGCGCACTCAGACGTGGCCAAATTGACGATAGACCAGAAATCTAGACTCGTCACTGAAGATCACGTGATTCCAGTGTCCTGGCTGCCATTGACGGTGCTCTCTGGCCCACTGCAATTGGCGCTGGCGGTGTTATCTGGTCAGGCGTGGATTTCTCAGGGGACGCCTGGCACGATAGCCTGCTTGAACCAGGTGTTGGTTGACTAGCCTTCTTGATACAGGCACATTTGTCAGTTGCTGCCACTCAGCCCTAAGCCGATTAGCTGACTTGGTACGGCCATTGCGGACTAACCGGTGCAGCTGGCGATCATCCCTCCTTGTGGTTCTGCGGGGACGTCCTGGCCTCGGTTTTGGAGTAGGGACACCCCTCTGAGCATTTCGTTTCAGGGTCTTGTGGCTCTCCTAGCAGGTCCTACTTACCTGCGCACCTCCGCCACTGAACGTCGCCACCCGAGCTTGCCGAGCCCCTTCACTCTACCCTAACCTGGGGAAGGCCCTCCCTGGCACTTACCCCCTCTATGCCCCCTCTGGCATTGGGCTACCCGGGTCCTCTCTTTAGGATCCTCGGGCCCCGCTGAACACTACTGAACTGAACACTAACTGGCTCCCAGAGCCTACCTGCGGCCTCACCTGGCCGACAGACTACCAGTGGCAGAGTGCCCCAATAACCACACTTACTAACAGGCTCACACACCCAGCCATTCCACTTTACTCATGCACCCAACCAAAAACACTACTTTCCGCTACCCGCACCACAGATGTCAATATCCAACCAATTTACCTACTCCCTCTACCTACTTTTAAACTACCCTCCCCGGGTATTCGTGAAGGGGTCCATCCTTCCCCCATCCACTCCTTCGCACCATGCACTCCACTCCACTCAACCCACAATACTCACTCCACACCATTTATTCGACACACCTGTCTCCCTACACCCCAAATCTCCACTTGCATCCTTTGCAAGTCATTCGCTCAACACACTTACACATGTCCTCAATACTCCATTCATACACTTCCACACACACACACACATCTTTCTCGAGCATTGCCTCAATCGCTCAGATTTTCCCACGCTCCAATTCCTCATTTCAACATGCTCACCAGCAAGACTCTCATTCAATTCCTCAGTTCATCCTAAACTTCAAGCTCATACACACAGCATCATTTAACTATCTCCTCCCTTCTAATACTAGTGCTCCCCGTCATCCCTTATACTAAGCACTCCCTCGTCATTATCATCCAACTACTCTACTCTACATCCCCACTACCTGTACAATGTCACTACTTAAATCTCAAGTCTCCTAAAGTCACTTCTAGGTCCCTAACGATTATCCAAGCCATCCCTGGCTAGTTCATACCGCCAAACCCCATAAGTCTATTGCTCCTCTGCCCCAAATGAGTAATGTGAATGGTAAAACTACCATCCATCACTACTGCTATTACTAATTATCCATTAAACTTGAGCCTCTCGGTGCGGGAAATACATTCTTACTGCTCGGCTTCGAAAAACCGAGCAATGCATACGGTGGTTTGTCTCCTGTAGGTTGGGTCTGTCCGGCATTTTCGATTCTGGGGAGGAGGCATACTCGGGCCGAGGTTCCAAGGTCCATCTCGGCGCGGAACCTTTCGGTCTCCGGGCCGATGACCCAACCTCCCCCGGTCGGAACACCATGCCCACCAGGGGGCGGAGGTCCTACCTTACCTTTCTCCCCCGGAATCATGCCGGTCGCCGCTACGACGCAGCACCGACCATACAGGGTGGAGCCCGGCCCGAATCGTGCACGGCGGTCCTTGCGAGACCGCCGTGGCAACGATCCCCGCCAGCCCCCGCAGCACACAAAGCGCACCACGCCCCGAGAGCTCGCGTCGGCTACCCGTCAGCCTAACCGCTGCCCCTGTCAGCGTCGATGCTCGAATCGCATTTTCACATCCACACGCGACTCTTCCCATACTCACAAATCCCATACACTCCGTTACTACACACTTCGCGCACATTCTTGCGCACTCATTCTACTCGCACACTCCGTTACACACCTTTTTTCCACGCACTCCTCCCATGCACTCTCTCCCGTTACGTACTCCGTAACCACCACGGGTGTGCACTCTTGCATCCACCCACTCAGCGCACACCTACCCACGGGTGTGCAATCTCCCGCTGCACACCCAATCACGTGCTCTGATGTGCATCCCCGCACACTCTCCACAACCCTCTCCGGTGTGCATCCTCGCACACTCTCTCCATCCATCTCACCCTCTGTGTCACTCTCACTCTCACTTTCATACTCTGTTTCACACTCACGCCTTGGCGCACACTTTTTCCTCACACTCGCGCCATTTCCTTTCACACAGCGCACCTCGGACCTTCTACGAGCGCCCGGGTGATGCCGGGATCCCAAACGCGCGAAAAATCTTTTCGCGCCAAACCTTTTCGCGCCATATACAGCCCGGCTTACCTTCGGGATCCTCTTCTCCACACGCACCTGCAAATCTTTATTCGGGTTAGAAAGTACGGCATCAGGATGCGAATACAGACTTTGTACAATTTCCATCTCTTCCTCCCGCGAGTGCTTTTCTAAGTCCGCTGTCTCTTGAATTCCAATTTCCACTATCATTAATTTATTCGCTTTTTCCTCGACGACCGCTGGCGCTAATAACATTTTTTTCTCTACTTCGGTGGTCGTCGGCTTTCCCATACCCCGTGTCGCGATCTCTACCCCAGTCCACCCGGCTGTGCTCTGCTCAGGCTCGCTTTCCCCGCGCTTCTCAAGCCGTGCTACCCCGTCGCATACCCGTGTGCCTCTCCCACTCGACATGCGGTCTCTGTCCTTCCCCAATGCTTTTATTTCATACCTGGCTTTCTCCCTCGCCAACCCCTCATTTATTTCTCGGGCTTGGCCACCCACATCCTTCAACTGGCCCCCTAATTTGCTTCCAAATCCTCCCAATTTGCTTTCTAATCCCCCAATTTGACTTCCCAATTGCTCCCCCATTCTATTTTCCAAATTACTCAACCCATCTCTCAATCCCCCAATTTGGTTTCCCACTTGCTCACCCTGAACCTTAATTTCTTCCATTTGGTTAGCCATCCACTCCCCCATCCGGCTCATTTCTTCGCTCCTTTTGTTATTTTCGCACTTTGACTCTGCCATGTATGCGCCGAATTGTGTCATAAATTGCTGCAGGTCAAAAAACCTTGGTACAGCGGGCTCGGCTACCGCGGCCATGTGCGAGGCGCCGCCATTTTGTTCCCCTGCAACCCCCACTGCCGCACCCCCATCCCTTCCCTCTCCATCTCTCCCAATTGTTCTTCCCTGGGGTCCTGGGTTAATTCTAACCCCTCCTCTACCTCCTCATTTACCCCCACCGGCATCTGACATGTAGCCTTGCGATAGTATAGTTATGTCTTAGTATTTGTAAGCTTAGTCCTTTTCCTTTGTTAGTTCTGCCTTGAGTAAGAGCCAGGAGAAAATAGGCCCTACTGCCACCGATCATCCTACGTCCGTAGCCTCAATCCATTTTGCTAAACGTTGGTTGATCATTGGGCGAGTTAACACGAGGCAGGCTAGGAGGACCGGGGCAGAGTTGAGGGTGGAGCGGCGGAAGTGCTGACGGTAAGCACGAGCCACCAATCAGAGCTCGGAGGTGGTGACGGCGGCGTTGCTTCACAGGGCATGGTGAGAAGGTTCGAGTGAGTTCCAGAAGGTTCGGGGGGCGTAGCTATAAAACCCGCTGCGCGAAAGCCCTCGACCGGACTTACAGCGAAGGACTTGAACTAAAGGACTCGCGAGAGAGGGACGTGCATAAAAGGACTGAAGCAGAGGACTTGCTGCGAGAGAGAAAAATAAAGGACCAGCGCGAGAAAGCCGAGAGCAAAGGAGGACTCGCTGCAGTTGATGAACTTGATGAACTTCACGCACTTGCACGAGATCGGCACAGATATGCAGGCACAGCCAGACGCGCTTGAACCGAATACCGCGCATTTGAGATGCGCGAGTGAGAACGGCTGAGTAACCGCCAGCCGCGCTAAAGTCCGCCCTTTGCTGTTCCGCCCCATCATCTGCTTGTTCGGGAGACGCGCTACGAGTCCCTGCCTTCGCCTGCCATCATCTTCGCGGGACGTGCCGGGGACCGTGGAGAGCCGGACGGAGGCCATCTCTGGACGACCGCCTCGACGCGTTGGGGAACATCTACTCTTCTGCAATTCCCTTTGTGAGTGTGAGACGGGCCCGTTGTCCAAGGGATAAGTTAAGACTGTTTAAGGCTACTCTGTGTCTCTTCGTCCTTGAACTTGTATATACGTGTGGGAATAATTAAACCCGTTTGTTCTTCCTTTCTTCCTGATTCGACCGTTTCTGTGGTTTCTTCGATTGGCTAAGCATGGTACCGGTAGAACGCTCTAATCGGGTTCCAACACCTAAGTAACTGTGCGGACCACATGTACGCAATCCGCTCGGTGTACTCCAACCACACGTGGTTCGTGCGAGGCTTGTTTCCTCGCTCCCAGGGCAGCGTGGGGAATTAGGTACGAGTGAAAAGTAGTCCCGAAACCCTACTCCGCGTGTGTCCGAGAGGGACGTCTCAAGTCTCGGTTCCGCCAAGCCCAGAAAGACAAGGGGATTAATCCCCCCTTGATAAGGGGATTAAGGGCGGCGTAGAGAACCATAACAATATATATATATATATATAAATATATATACACATATATATAAATATATACACATTATATATAAAGATATACATATATACAGTTGGCCATCTTTGATCACTCTGTGAAACAAAATGATTCGCATATGTATACCATCATGTATTGCCTTTATGTCAAGCATTAACAAAATCGGTGCATACATCTCTGATCTCTGAGATATGGTTGCGTATGCACACAGAAATGGACGGACGGACAAGACCCAATCCATAAGCCCCCATTGCGGACTAAGTCCAACAGGGGCTAAAACGTATCTCCCGAATTTTACGTTGAAATTCCTGGGGTGTCAGAATTCCTGAAAATGGGACTATATTATATCGCCTAACACTACTTACGGTATCATAACTATGCTACATTCTCCAATGGTTTTCTAACCTTAGTATAAAACACTATGAACCATCTTCCTCTTTTTGATTGGCTTTGCTTACATTCTTGATGGCAGGGCACATTTGGCCGGGAACCTGCAACATTGAAACGTGGCGGTGACCATTACCTTCACACGGCCTTGCAGGAATATGACAACATCGCACGTCTAGGGAACATCATTAGGGAGGGTCCCATGAAGGTAACGTTTTTTCCATTTTGAAATGGACAGCATCTTTTCACTTGACTTGAACATCATTACTTGTTAAAATCACTGCAGTTCTTCCACTGGCTGTAATATGTGCATTATATTTTGCGGAGCATGAAGATTTTTATCATTATTATTATTATCAATATTAGTATTGTTATTTTGTTTAGAAAATGCATGTGTCACCAGGATTCAACGTATGATTTTGTTCTGCTGATTGCAGCACCACCCAGGAACAGGCCGAAGCAGTTCCCCCCATAGATTAGTGCAGGAATTTAGAATATGTCCAGGGTACCAGCACACATTGGCCTTCTCTTTTGGAAAGGTATATACGATATACCATCGGGTAATTATAATATTCATCATTATAATCATAAACGAGAAGAAAAATACGTAAAATGTCACAGCCCTCGCCATGGTTTTAGTAATTTTGCTGTGCGGAGTTAAAGGCTGTCAGTCGGCCATCTTTGGTCGGATGACAAAACAACATCTTCTGCATATGTATACTAATGTATTGTCTTTGTTCCAAGTTTGAAGAAAATCGGTCTATGCATGTCTGAGAAATGGATGGGGGCAGATGAGCACCCATCCCCATCGCTCCGCTCCCCCTCATCGAGGATCCATTCCATCCTACCGTATTTTCTTCTCTCAACGTTGGCATCTATCTATAATTCCAGTAATCTCTGTGTGTGTGTGTGTCTGTGTGTCTGTGTGTTTGTTTGTCTGTGACCGCTGTTTCTCGACAACCACGGGTCCGATATACTTGAAACTTGCCAGGTATATTGCTGGGGACCTGAGGATGTGCCTTTTCAAGGTTTCATATTAATCGGAGAAGTAGTTACCGAGCTATGGCGATTTAGCCGTTCGCCGTTCGCTTTGGCTTTGCGAATGGACCAAACCATTTCATGTAAATAGAGGGGGGGGGTTCTACCGTACTCGCAAGCCGTTCGCTTTGGCTTTGCGAATGGACCAAACCATTTCATGTAAATAGAGGGGGGGGATTGTCACCGTACTCGCAAGCCGTTCGCTTTGGCTTTGCGAATGGACCAAACCATTTCATGTAAATAGGGGGGGGGGATTGTCACCGTACTCGCAAGCCGTTCGCTTTGGCTTTGCGAATGGACCAAACCATTTCATGTAAATAGAGGGGGGGGATATAATTTTAGATATATATATAGTACGGGCATGCCCTAGTATATGTAAACAGCTTAGTCCGCATGGACTGGGTTCAGGACAATTAGTGTCCACACGAATATCACCCTGCGTCCGCAGCGGTGCTCGCTCGGGCTCAAACCGCCATTTGCAGGTCAGGCGTGAGGGAGTACCAGCACATCGCATAGCTGGCTCAGAAGTTCCACCGAAGCACGGTAGAGCCTGCCTCAACGACTTGCTTCATACACATCGGTAAAAGTAAATAATGACAAAGGTTTTTTTCAGTGTCGCAAGATTCCCGGAATTACTCGGACAAAGACCCCTGTAAGCATTAATTGCATGGTTTTTCTGGTGTGGTCCCTGGTTTTCAAAGAGAAAATAGTCGGAAATATTCGGCTGCCTCTATCTATCTCTCTAAAAATAAAAACAAATAACCTGTGTTTGAGGCAAAAACATGTTCACTACCTATGTGCATAATTATATAATATGAATACATCGTGGTTATATAGCTCTGATAGATTCCAATTGCACTTACCACTACCAGAGGCCTGAAGCATGAGGCATATACTGTTACAAAGGCCCGTGATGCAGATGAGCTCCGACCTTTCAATATTTGATGATCATTTTAACAACCCCATTGGTCATTTTAGAATGAAGAGAAAAGATATAGGGAGGGCATGGCAATTGTGAACATGATCGCTCTGAATAGATATTCGCCTTCGCATAAGACCAACACGGCAGCCGAATGATGCCTTTAATGAGTGGTAGAAATGTTACACACAAACAGATGGATGAACCAATGCATTATTATATAGATCGATGTGTAGAGTCGTGTTAAATTCCAAAATCATCATATTTCCTGAAAGCAAATATTACTTCATATCAATAGACTATTACTTCATATTTCTTAAAATCATCTGGACTGGTCTCACATCTCTCCTGCCTCTGACATCAACTCTTCCTGGAAATTCTTCCAAAGTAAACTGCTCTCTCTCTCTCATGCACAGATTTATCCCATCTCGTCTTCAGTTGTCATACCCTTCCTCCCGTCCATGGTACACTGAAACTTGTGGTGAGAAGCAGTTGCCCTGAAACAACTTGCCTTTACCTCTTGGAAGGCAAAACCAACTGAAGGCAATCTCATTTCCTTTCACAAAGCTCGGAGCAAGTGTGAGACGACCCTCAGGAGAGACAGGAAACACTATCTCTCTACTCTCAAGACTGAACTCTCAAACGTGTCTCACTCCTCCAAATCCTGGTGGCATCTGGTCAAATCTGTTTCTGGTGTTTGTTCCCCTTCTATCCCCTCCCTTACCTCAAATGGCTACACAGCTGATACCGCACGTGACAAAGCATAATGCCTCATCTCTCTGTTTGCCTAAAAATATTGTGTCCCAAAACCATCTGTCTCTGCACCCACATTACTGACAAGGTGTCTCTCCTGACAAGGTGGATAAGTTTCTATCAAACCTCGACTCTGATTCTGCAACTGGACCAGATGGCATCAGCCCACGGGTCCTAAAATCCTGCTCTGCCGCTCTATCTCGCCCTCTCTCTGTTCTCTTCACCCTCTCTTTTGCTCAAGGTCATCTGCTATCTGCTTGGAAATCAGCCAACATTACCGCTTTACACAAGAAAGATACAAAAACAGATCCTTGCAACTACAGACCAATCAGCCTGCTCCCAATAATCAGCAAGGTCATGGAGTCCATCATCGCTTCTGACATAAAATCCTTCCTCTTCTCCAATGGCTTGATCTCTGATCTTTAATTGCATTCAGACCAGGTCACTCTACTCTGGACATGCTGCTGCTGCTGTCTCAACAATGGATGGAGGTCCTCAATGCCAAACAGGAAATCAGAGCTGTCTCCCTTGACATATCTCGTGCCTTCGATATGGTCTGGCACCAAGCTCTGCTCACCAAACTCTCCTTCTATGGTATCCATGGAAACTTCCACGCATGGCTTGCCAACTTCCTCTCTGGTCGCAGTCAACGTGTGGCCCTGAATGGCATTCTTTCATCTTCCCTTCCTGTCCAGGCTTGAGTTCCTCAAGGCAGTGTTCTGGGCCCTGTGCTTTTTTTGGTATTCATTAAAGATCTCTCCGACTCTCTGGAAAATCCTCTCTATCTCTTTGCTGATGACTCCACTTTTCTGCTGCTCCACATCTCAACCCTCAGATCGGCAGGCAGCAGCCTCTTCACTCTCTGCAGACCTGAATAACATCACAAACTGGTCAAACAAGTGGAACATGCCTTTCAATCCTGACATATCTCACACTCTCACTTTGTCTCTCCGAAAAGACAGTCGAGACAACCCGCCCATCTACTTTCTCAACAATCCTCTCAAAAAAGTTCTGTCACTCAAGCTCTTGGGTCTCACTATCTGCCATGATCTTTCCTGGGAAAACCACATTTCCAGGCTGGCCTCCAAAGCCAGTCGCCGACTGAGCATCCTCTGTCATGCAAAGTCCTTTCTGGGCACTTCTGAGCTCCTCACCACATACAAGGTTTTCATCCGCAGCTCAATGGAATACTGCTCTCGCCTCTTGGCGAGTGCTCCTGCCTCACACCTAGCTCGGCTTCACATGGTTGACACCAAAGCATTCAGAATCATTGGTGTCTCCCGCGATGAAGCTGATTATGAGGGCCTTTCACTTGCTCACCGCAGGCAGGTTGGTGGTCTTTCTGTCTTCTACCGACTCCTCTCCGGCCTTGCTCCCCCTGCTCTGTCTTTGCTCTGCCCCCCAAATATTCCTGCAGGACGCACAAGATCTGCCAGCAACCCTCTTCTGGTGAAATTGCCAAAATCAAGAATCTCTGCTAACCTTCACTCTTTTATTCCTCTTTTCTCCCACCTCTGGAACAATCTCCCACACTCTCTTCAATCCCTCGCCTCCCTCCAGGTCTTTCAAACAGCTGTTCACCAGCATCTCTTATCTTCCCCCATCCAAAACCTTGATCTTTTCTACTCCCGTTAAAACACTCCAAATCCACCTCTTTCAATCCCCAACT